>NC_038245.2:14240073-14302692 GCF_000004515.6 Glycine max
GAAAAATTGTCATGCCACCTAAGGCATCCAGTGCCTCCTTATGAGGAGGAAGGAGTATCGGAAAAGGATTCAAGTTGGTTCTACCAGAGCACCCTCAAAAAAGATTTCACCCTCTAAATCTGGGTTACCAACCCAATCTGGGTCATCAACCCAGAAACCAAAACAACAAGATGGGTCATCTACCCAACTAGTTGCGATCAAACCTGAGTCATGCACTCAGGAACCCTAAAAAAATCAAACATTAAAACAAACCAAAGTCGACTATTTCTTTCCAATCGAGACACTTTTGGCCCTCCAAGAAGTTGACCTAACAAAAATCCCTAAGAAAACATGGGTGGACATAAATCAGATGATGAATATGAAATTGATCTAAAAACCCTAATCCAAAAAACCAAAGAATCAAGAGTTGTCTGAAATGTTCCAAAAGAAAAATAGATATTGAACCCAATAACCCAAATGGCAACACTAGCCCCAAAATCCCCTAATAGTTATATTTACAAAAATAAATTTTCAACTGTTTTGCAGATGAAGCCGGAATATTGGGACAAGAATCCCTTTAAAGCCACAGCTAAGGCATTTCCTCCTGGATTCCATTTCAAACCAACATTTATCAATAAAACAATAACTTTTTATGAATTTATTTTAATAGATTCAAACTCAGTATCTATTAAACAGTTCAAAGACCCAAACGACCTTTTTTTAAAAACCCATTCTACAATCCAAATTTTAAAAGTTCTATAACCCAGACAAGTTGGATCCAATTTGAATGAACTCAAAAAAATGTGTTACCTTTTGATCCAAGAGGTTACACCTATTAGGCTTCAAAACAACAAATACAAGCACTCATTGCTTATTTACTTTAAGACTAACACAGTTTATAATTTTCCAAATTGGTTCCTTCAGTGGTGGGACTTTTTTGGACCAATTCTAGAAATTTCCCCTTAGTAGGTTCTACATGGGTTTGCACAGTTCAACAAACTTTTTAACTCTTAGGAATCATGAATTTCAACAGATTTAAAATATTTTTCCAGTTTTGCTATTTCCTAGATATTTTCCTGGCAATATAGGTATTGCAAAACAGAAAACAACAAGAAATTTCCTTCCCTTCAGCGACATGCATTTGTGAAGTGGCGGAATCAATTTGACACATCAAAAGCAGAACCAGACAAGGTGAAAATCTACTTTAAAGCTCATCCAAAGTTCTTGAAAGCAGCTGATTAAGAGACTTCTTTGTTTCTCAATCAGAAGTCCCAACTAGATGCCTTCCTTGTGGGATCCAACTACAAGGAACATCTCACCAAAAATTTAAAAGATGTTTTGCAATTACTCCAAAGCCAAGAAAAAGGGAGTTCTTCCTCAAAGAAAGAATATGCCAATTCTTCTGATCATGATGATGATTTCTACCAAAACAAAGATGATTGTTTTTGTATTTTTTTGGATGAAGATTAATTTAATTTTCATCTTTACTATAGAAACAATTCATAACCGTCACTATAGCTACAGTAAGACTAAATTTCTATAAAAGGAGGCCTCGACTCTGTTGTGAGATACCTTTTTAGATAAAATATAGTCTGGAGAGATTTTAGAGAGGGAAACTCTTGGAAAAAATCTTTGTAACTTTTCTTTCATTCTTATCAAATAAATTTGCAAGTTTTCTTAGTTTATTTCCCTTCTCCCTCCTCATTGATTTAGTGTGGCCTTGACTCTGTTATGATTTTATTTATGTTTTAAGTTTTACTTTTCATTTTGCTCACTTTACTTGCATCTTCATAAATTTTGCTTAATCTTTTATAATTTGTTTCCTACCCCTTTTCTGTCTCTGTTCCACTGAGCTCTGGTGTACATATATTTAACCGAGACTATTTCTACAGTTTAGGTTACAATGAAAATTTAACCTTTAGCTAAATTTATACCAAAACAATCATTTTCATTCTAGTAAAAATCATCTGAAGAATTTTTCAACTTGGCGTCTTCTTTCTTTAACGAAGACTCTCATTCTTCTTGGTCTTGAAGTAGTTAAAGAACCTCTTTTAAGTTCTTGGTTAGATGTTCCTTCAACTTGGATCCCGTTAGGAAAGCTGCTAGCTTGGATTTCTGATTAAGAAACAATGAAGTCTCTGGATCAACTGTCTTAAGAAACTCTGGATGAGCTTTGAACCACATTTTAACCTTATCTGGTTCTGCTTTTGTTGCATCAAATTGGTTCCACCACTTGACAAAGGCATGTCTTTGCAAAGATGGAAGTTGTTCGTTACTTTCAGTTTTGTTGTATCTATATAGCTAGGAAAATATCCAAGCAAGAGCAAAACAGGAAAAATACTTAAGATCTGGTGGAATTCATGATTCCTCAGAATAGTACAGCTTCTTGAACTAGGAAAAGCCTTGTTGAACCTAGTCAGGGAAAATCTCATGAATTAGTCCAAAAAATTCCCACCACTGAAGGAACCAGTTTGCAAAATTGTAATTCGTGTTGGTCTTGAAATAGATCAACCATGAGTGCTTGAATTTGTTGTTCTAATGCCAAAAAACCTTGGTCCAGGCATCCATATAGTCCCAATAAGTATAACCTATCGGGTCAAAAGGTTCAAAAAAAATTTTGAATTCATTCAGGTTGTTTCCAAAATGAATGAGTGTTTAGAAGGGGGTCATTTTGGTCTTTGAAATGTTTAATAGAGACTAAGTTTGAATATATTAAAATGAACTCATAGAATGTTCTATTTTTGTTATTGGCTATTGGTTTCAAATGGAAACCAAGAGGGAACGCCTTTGTTGTGGCTTTAAAGGTATTCTTGTCCCAGTATTCCTCCTCCATCTGCAAAATAGTTGAAATTTTATTTTTATAAATATAATTATTAGACGATTTGGCGGATGGTGTTGCCGTTGGTGTAATTATCTATTTCCCCTTTTGAGTACCGCAGACAACTTTTGAATCTCTGGTTTTTTGGATTAGGGTTTGGAGGTCTAATTCAGATTCTTCATCTGACTCAGAGGCTATGCCAGCCCAGGTTTTCTTTGGAAGTTTGGTTAAGCCAATTTCTTGAAGGGCCAAGAGTGTTTCGATTGGAAAAGCATAGTCGACTCTAGTCTATTTTGAGGTTTGTGGTTTTGAAAGATCCTGACTGGATGACTCAGATTTAATTTCAACAAGTTGGGTTGATGACCCATCTTATTGTTTTGGTTTCTTGATAGATGACCCAAGTTGGGTTGATGACCCAGCTTTGGAGGGTGAAACCCTTTTTGGGGATAGCCAATTTGAAACCTTTCCCGCGACCTCTTCCCCCTCGTAAGGAGGCACTGGCTACCTTAGGCGGCATGACAAGTTTTCTGTAAGAAATCATGGGTAAGATAGTCAAGTAGAGAGTTTGAGGTGCCCATGAGATACTTTATTTTGAAATTAAAAACACTTAAAATTGCTTGCCATCTAGCAACAATTTGTTTTAAGGCAAGATTTTTAACATCTTTTTTGTAAAATTTCTTTGGCTGATTTACAATCAACCCTTATATACCTTTGATTTAACAAGTCAGATTGAAATTTGGAAATACACAAAACAATTGCTAAAACTTCTTTTTTAACAATTGAATATTTTTGTTGTGTAGAATTCCAATGCTTTGATGTATATGCAATGACATTTTCTTGGGTATTGACTGTTTGTTTGAGGATACCACCATAACCTATGTCAGATGCATCAGTTTTGACAATTTTGAATGCCTGCGAAATTAAGAGATACAAACATTTTATAGGTTGAACTTTGAGCTTGATGTCCTTGACATATCATGTAGTGGTTTGACAATATTGTTCAAGTATGGAACAAATTCACCGACATAATATTAGACACCCTAAAAATCTTTGTAACTGGGTTTTGTCTAAGATTTGGTTTGGGAATTTGTTGGCAAACTCGATTGACCTGTCTATTAGTATAATTGTTCCCTAGTGGATATTGTGACCAAGGAATCTAATTCATGTTTGAAAAAGATTGATTTTGGTTTGAGAAACTACAAGACCATTTTGTTTGATTATATTAATAAAGGTATGCAGGTGTTTAAAATGTTGGTCAATGGTTTAAGAAAAGATTAACACATCATCAATGTAAACAATGGCAAATTTTGAATACCGATTGAAGATATCATTCATGATTTTTTGGAATTTTGAAGGGGCATTCTTCAGACCGAATGACATAACATTCCATTCATATCGCTCGAAAGGAACTGTTAAGGCAGTCTTGTACCTATTAGTTTCCTTTATCTGGATTTGCCAATATCCTGGCTTCATGTCAAATTTTGAAAATATTTTTGCAGAGTTCAACCTATTGAGTAGATTCTTCTTGTTTGAAATAGGATACATAATCCATTGTAAGGCTTGGTTCAAAGGTTTGTAATTTATGACTAAACGAGGTGCTCTGCGTTCAAGTTTTGCTTGCTTGTTGACATAGAAAGCAGCACAAGACCAAGGAGATCCTTGATTTCCTTTTGGCAATATTGAAGAAGTTCTTCATCCATTTGGATTGGTCTAACTTTTGTGGGAATATGTTTTTCCCTAAAGTCTTTCTCATAAGGGAGATCGATTATATGCTTTTTCTGATTCCAAAATGCATATGGCAAATCATAACAAATTGTTGACTGGATGTGTTTTAGCAGGGATTGGATTTTTTCTTTCAATTGAGGTTTCTCTAGTTGGATTTGAATATTACTAAAGAAAACTTCATCTTTCAAAAAGTTTATTTGGTTAATATTTTTTTCTATGAAGTTTATGTTTCTTGTAATTGGTTTGGTAGAAAAATCGAAGGTGATTTTCTTTCCTAAGTGCCAAGTGGTTATTCCTCCCTTGGATATCTGGAGAGGGAACAAAGATTTGATGAATGGTGTCCCTAGGATAACTTCATTCTTAAGGTTTTTTACCAAAAGAAAGTTGGTTTCAATCCTAAGACCCCAGTTTTCTATGATTGCTCTGGATAGCTTATAATTGATTTTTAATTTTATCCCACTTGCTGTACTCAATTTCTCCAGAATTTTCTCAAAAAATTTCATAGGAATTAAACCTTCTAGAATGCAGTTTGAGTCAGGGCCTGTATCAAAAAGGGCCATTGTATCCAGGACAAAGTCATTGATAATAATTCTAATATTAATAGCGTCAGGGATGGGTCACCAATGAAATGTTGGGCTATTGTAAAAATAAAGGTATTAACATCGTCAGGGATTTCTTCATTATCGTCATTTGTAATGACTTTCCTGTTGAAATCCATTTTAATTGCGCTGTAAATTTTTTTATTTTTCATCATTAGTTAGATAATTATCCCACCATCCTTTTAATTGACTAGAAAATCCTGCAACAAGAATGTCTACAATTGTTTCTTCTGGACACTCATGGGATGTTTGGTATGATGTGGCTACCATGGTCATATGTTGTAGTGTATTCATGATGTTGTATTCTGTTTGAGCATCTATATTCCATTCATAGATGTTGTTTGCACTTAAAACTTTAAATTTATTTTCACCTCTTTCTTCTAGTAGAAGATTAGGGGTAGTTGGTCTTTGGTAATAAAGCTTAGAAGGTGGTTTCCAATGTTTGGTGTTAATTGGATTGATTTCTTTTTTAGACACTGAACCTTCTTCAGATGCTTGTTTTGAATTTTTTCACTATCTTCGTTGATGGAATTAATTAGCTTGGAGGTGTTTCTAGTCCTTATCTTGGATGATTCCTCCGAGGGCTGTGGGGTTTTGGGAATGGTCTTAAGTAAACTATTAATCTTACTTAATAATTCACTATTGTTATCACCAATCTCTTCCGTAGGAGATTTGTGTTTCCTAAGTTCCCTGAATTTTTGTTTTGCGTTTTCGCTAACCTTAAAAGGTTCGAACAAAGGTTTTTCTTTTGGAACATGTGATGTTGACAACTCGTGGTCCTTAGGCTTAGTAAAGATCTTTTCTTTACTAATAGATTCCCCTAACACCAGAAGGTATTTGTTGGTGTAATTAGCCTGTTCCATTAGGCTTCTAATATCCTTCAGGGTTATTTCTTCATTGACATCCTTTGTTTTAAAAGGTGTGGCCATGACAAGTTTATCACTGTTGTCATTGATCTTTGGAAGTTGGTACTGAGTTGTGGGAGGTAATTCCGATTGGATTAACTCACCATCTTTGATTTGCCAATTGGTAATGACATTGGTTGTTGAGTCGCTTATTATGTCATGTTGCCAAGGGTAGTCTATGTTTTCTTTGGTGGTATACACATGAAACCAATCAAAGAAAGGAAAATTGATCTTAACCTTTTCGACAAATTTATAAAACTTGTCTTGGATTTGTTGCCTTTTTGCTCCCCTAAAATGCTGAAAAAACCATATCCTTTGAGGAATAAAAGTCTTTTCTAAGGGTTTCCTTATCAATGCTAAATTCGTCAAATAACATCATAAGGTTCATGGATAGAAAAGTATGTTGGAGATTGAATTGACTTTTGGTCTTCTTCTGGTTCCTGATTATACGTGGTCCTAGGTATACTAGAAGTCATATATAATCCTTGGAGGTTTATACTAGAAACTTGGTTGTGTGACTCAAATCTAGATAATCCTACTGGAATGGATCGGGTCCTAACTGAGAAAGACCTTCTTGTCAATTCATACTCAGATTGTCTTGAAGCTTCTATTCTGGATGAGAAACAGTTTCTCCTATTGAAGGTTATCTCTACCTTACTAGAATTATCCTGTTTGATTTGCTCTATGGAAGGGGCAAGTTTGGGGATTGAAGGTGTAGCCTTATCCATGACCCATTTTTCAGGAAGAGTTACCTCATCCCATTTTATAGTTCCAGGGAGAGAAACATTAGCCTTTGTCATATCAGTGATAAACAAAGTCGTCTCTCCTTTTTGTGGTTTGATTCTTCCCTTTCCCATATACAAAAGATTTCAAAGGACTAACCGCCTGAGAATTCTTTTGTATCCCTGTCGCAACCTACCCTTCGACGGGAGGGCGACGCGTGACTCGCGGGTGTGTGTTCGAAGAAAGGAATACGCGCGGAGTCGCCACCAATGTTTATTTGAGGAAAACATCGAAAAAACCGGAAAAGACGTGATCTATGAACTCTAAGTGAAAGGTTTGGGAGTTGTATTTACAAACGGGGAAGGTATTAGCACCCCACGCCTCCGTCACAAGAGACGACAGCCTTTAATCAAATGTGCAAATATGACTTTATATTCTTTTTCCCTTTTTACATTCTTATGTCTTTTTTATGCCTTTTTTTGTTTTTATCTTTTTGTGGTCGACAAGGGCATTTCCCTTTGCTCCTACGTATTCCTCAATTGTGATGAGAAAATCAGACCTACGTGGTTCTTTTGTGAACAAAGCGTTTTTGTTAAGTTATTTTTTTATCCTTTTTTGCAAGATATGTTTTTATTGAATGAAAGGTCATTTAAGGCGTTGGACCATTAGACAATCTTTCGATTCTTTTGAAAAGTAAGAAAACATTAGGGCATTGGACCATTAATGATCTCTTTATTTTTGAAAGAGGTAACAAAGTTACATATTGATTTTAGGCTTTCTAGAAATCTACACTAAACCAATAAAAGCGGAAAAGACCATTTCATGGCGTTGGACCTTTGAAAATGGCCTTTTTCAGGCGTTGACAAAAAGTTTGATTTTAGCCTTAGTTTCACTTTGGTTATTAGTCAATTCAATTAAGAAAGAAAAATCCCAAAGAGAAACGTCCGATTGAATTTTTTGTTTTATTTTACTAAAAGATATTTTTTGATTATTATATTATTATTTTACCTCTTTTTGGTTTCCAACGTGGTTACGGCATGACCGAACGGTCGGATTTCATTTTAACAGAAATTAACGGATGTTATAATTCAAATGATCGGTGGAAATTTATTTTATTTTTTGATTAGGCGAGAAAATGACTTAAGTAAATGACTAAAGCACGTCAAAAGGGGGTACGGAAAGTAAATGAAACGAAAATAAAAGTGCGCGAAACAAATGAGGACCACTAAGGGTACATAGAATGAATTGAAAAGTTAGATTTTGGGAACTTACCGGTTGAAGACCGAAGAACGAACGAAGAACGTCGAAGAACAGTTGAAAATCTTCGCGAAATTACCCACGGAAACGTTACGGAAGCACCTCGGCTTGGATTTTCTTCAGGAAAACAATTTTTTTCACTAATTTCAAGTAATCTCAAATTACCAGGAGGGCTAAACCTTTTTTCCTTTCACTTTTCCCCCTATTTATAGGAAAATAGGGGAGAAGCTTGCCACCCAGCTCGCCTAGGCGAGCTAGGTTGCTTGCTCCAGGAGCAACCGCCTTCTGGAGGAATTTTCTGGAAGGCCCAAGTGGGCCTGGTTGCTATTTGCACCCCCATTTTTACTAAATGCACCCCCTTGCCCCTTTTTTGGTGATTCTTTTTCCGTAACGTTATGAAACTTTACGAATTTCGTAACGATGCTTGCTTTCTTTCCGTAATATTATGAAACCTTACGGATTACGTATTCATCCCTTTTTTACCTTCCGGAACGTTATGGAACTTTATCGATTGCGCACTAACACTTCCTTTCAATTTCCGTCATGTCACGGAACTCCACAGATTGTGCTACAATGCTTTCTTTTGACTTTCGGCATGTCACGGAACTTCACGAATTGCCTAACGATGGGTGCCAAGTACCTCGAAGTGGTCAAACGAGGGTCGCATCCCAACAACGGATGGTCCCTGGACGAAATTAGGGTATGACAGTTGCCCCTCTATACTTGTCTTTTATTGGAGATAAAAGAGAAGTAAAGATAAGACACTAATTTCGTTCGAGCAAAACACCATTCGGCCAGTGAACCTCCCTGCCAGCGGAACTTGCAAAAATTTGAAAATGATCAGTACCGACACATCATCCTGATACTGTCGAATTTGATCCTCTCGGTTGATACAAGACACATAATGACCATAATTTGTCTCTGTGTTTTGTTGGAAACGATCGAGCTTGGGCGGCGAGATACAGAATGACTATAATTTGTCTCTGCGTGCCACCAGACACGATCGCCTCTGGATGGCGAAAAGGTGTGCGGAATGACCATAATTTGTCCCCGTCCACCTCTCAACTTGTTGTTTTGGAATGACAAAGGGCGCAGAATTTGTCTCTGCGTGTTTATCACCCAACTTGCGAAATCTGAATGACAAAGGGCGCAGAATCTATCTTTGCGCATTTATCACCCACCTCGCTGCTCCTGAATGATAAAGGGCACAGAATCTATCTCTGCGCGTTTACCCACTTAGCTTGTTGTTCCCGAATGATAAAGGGCGCAGAATCTATCTCTGCGCGTTTACCCACTCAGCTTGTTGTTCCCGAATGATAAAGGGCGCAGAATCTATCTCTGCGCATTTACCCACTCAGCTTGTTGCTCCCGAATGATAAAGGGTGCAAAATCTGTCTCTGCGCATTTACCCACTCAGCTTGTTGTTCCTGAATGATAAAGGGTGCAGAATCTGTCTCTGCGCATTTACCCACTCAGCTTGTTGTTCCTGAATGATAAAGGGCGCAGAATATGTCTGTGCGTTTACCCACTCAGCTGTTGTTCCTGAATGATAAAGGGCGCAGAATTCGTCTATGCGCGTTTACCCACTCAGCTTGTTGTGCTTGAATGATAAAGGCTGCAGAATTCATCTCTGCGCGTTTACCCACTCAGCTTGTTGTTCCTGAATGATAAAGGGTGCATAATCTATCTCTGGGCATTTACCCACTCAGGTTGCTGGGCTTGAATGATAAAGGGTGCATAATTCGTCTATGCATGTTTACCACCCAACTTGCTATCATGCTTTGAGTCTTATAGATTGCAAAGGAAAGTTTTAAACGGATAACCACTCGGGTATCTCCGCATGTCACGTGACTCCAGTGTCAGTATGACAAAAATTGTTTGCACGGAAGATGATGTAAATCTCCGTGTGTCAACGGGCTCGTTGGCCGTGATTGACAAAGGGTGCAGAAGATGACGCTAGTCTTTGCGTGCTATCATGTCGGGACGACACAGACCAACTGATACTTCCGCAGGGGGAGATCGGCATTACGGTCGCTGGGCAGAGAACGTGTAGTCCTCTGAAGGTGAGGACGTGTAATCCTCTGAAGATGAGGGGGTGTAGCCCTCTGAAGGTGAGGGCGTGCAGCCCTCTGAAGGTGAGGACATGCAGTCCTCTGAAGGTGAGGACGTGCAGTCCTCGAAAGGCAAGGACGTGGAGTCTTCTGATGGCAAGGATGTGTAGTCCTCTGAAGGTGAAGGTACATGACCTTCTGAAGGCGAGAACTTGTAGTCCTCTAAAGGCGAGGAAGTCTAGTCCGCTAAAGGTGAGGGCGTGTAGCCCTATGAAGGTAAGGGCGTGCAGCCCTCTGAAGGGGGGGACGTATAGTCCTCCAAAGGTGAGGGTACTAGTACCCAAGGGTCCACCCTTATGAGAAAGCAAGAGATTGACTCATTGAGAGGGCCGGTCATTCCAAATTCAAAAGATTGGACATTAGATGGAGGAAATCTATGCAACTAACATGATTTTTAGGGATGCAGATGCATGCAACCTTTGTCATGAAATTTGGTAAATGCGGACTTCATATGAAATAATGCAATGTAATGGAAAGTTGTACAATGTTAATGTCATGCTTTCCTTGTTTTGTGATTTTGATTTTGATTTTCTTGGAAAACACAGCTTGACTTTCCTTTTGAAAGAGGTGATAATTCATGCAACCTTATCCTATCTTTTGCAAATCTCTCAGGGAACTCCCTCAGAGTGTATGCCCTGTTTGATTTAGTCACTTGACCATTTTGGAGTGATGGCAATGGAGCCGTTTGACGTTTAATCAATCCATATAAATTCCAGGGTTTGTCCCCTCTCTTTTTTTGTTTAAAAACATCGACGAGTGAGAACTTTTGATCTGCCCCTATGTTCACTTGAGGCTCATGCACGATGCCCCTCATTGCCCCAGTGTAAGGTTTTGAGGTACCAATTGTTATCTTTCGTCATGACCTTGTAGCTGGGAACCTATTGGGTGAGAATTTCTAATCTGCCCCTAGGTTCACTTGAGGCTCATGCACGGTGCCCCTCATTGCCCCAGTGTAGGGCTTTGAGGTACCAATCGTTGTCTTTCGTCATGACCTTGTAGCAGGGAACCTATTGGGTGAGAACTTCTAATCTGCCCCTAAGTTCACTTGAGGTTCATGCACGGTGCCCCTCATTGCCCTAGTGTGGGGCTTTGAGGTATCCATCTTTGTTTTGTCTTCATAACCTTGTAGCAAGGAAGAAAGAATAAAAGCGGTTGATTCTCGCAAAAAGAATTTTTCAAGGACGATAAATAGTTGAAGGATTTTTTTCAGTTGATGGGTTAAGTCAAATGACTCCTGTGTAGAAGCAAGATATTTTGATGTTTTGATGATGCCAAAGGATCAAGTGCTTCTAAGTTTTATTCAAGACAAGAATCCAAGAAAATCAAGATATATGATCAAGTTGATCTCTAGAATCTTAGGAAGAAGTTTCCAAATTGAAAAAGCAAAAGGTTTGGCCAAAGAATTCTATCTAAATCATTTTAAATTGAGATTTACTCTCTGGTAATCGTTTACCAGCAGCTGAAAATGTTTATAACAATCACTAGAAATTTGAATTCAAAATTTATAATGTGTAATTGATAACACATGGATGGTAATTGATTACCAGCAGTTTATTGAACGTTTTAATTCAAAGTTTAAAGCCTTTAATCGATTACACAAGTCTTGTAATCGATTACCAGAGGAGATTTTCAGAAAATAATTTCCAAGAGTCACATCTATTCAAATGGTTTATGAATGGCCATCAAAGGTGACTTGGAAACACGAATTTAAAGAGATTTTTCATTGCCCAAAAAGTTTTATCCTCTCAAAAGATTAAGAGTTTTTCTGTACTGAAATGTCTTATCCTCTCAAAAAGATTCCTTGGTCAACCACTTGCATATTCAATAAGGAATTTTGATTGATCTTCATTGCACAATCTACCTCTTTTAAGAGAGATTTCTTCTTCTCTTCTTCTTATTTCTGAAAAGGGATTAAGAGACCGTGGGTCTCTTGTTGTAGAGGATTCCTGAACATAAGGGAAAGGTTGTCCCTGTGTGGTTCAGACTTTGTAAAAGGAGTTTTACAAAGAGAGTTGAAAATCTCAAGTGGGTTGCTTGAGGACTGGACGTAGGCACGGGAAGTGGCCGAACCAGTATAAATCAAGTTTGCATTCCTCTCTTCCCTTAAGCTTCTTTTATTTATTGCTATTTATCTTTTGCTTTAAAGAAGTTTATTTTGAATTGTCTTTTGAGTAATTCATGTTAAGGGGCATTGTTAATCCAAAAAGAGAGAGTGAAAGTTTAATTGGGGAATAGTCTTTGTATCTTAATTCAACCCCCCCCCCCTTTTTAAGATAACTGAAGCCATTTGTCCAACATCCTATTCTTCATAACTCACTTCTCTCTAAAACGACAAACTTTCTGGAATGAGGTCACATGAACGTCTTGAAAACACAGTCAATCAAATGCTTTTTTTTCTTTTTCTTTTTGAACTTTTTTTTTATTTTGAAACTTATTTGTTTTGAACTTTACTCGTTGTTTCACGGCACCCCCACTGTCATACCCTAATTTCGTCCGGGGACTTGTGCTTGGTGGCATGCAACTTGTGTTTGGTCATTTTGAGGTGCTTGGCACCCATCATTAGGCAATTTGTGAAATTTCGTGACGTGCCGGAAATCAAAAGAAAATATTGATGCACAATCCGTAAGGTTCCATGACACACCGGAAATCAAAAGGAAGCATCGTTGCACAATTAGTGAGGTTCCGTAACATTCTGTAAGTCAAAAAGGGGATGATTATGTAATCTGCAAGGTTCCGTAACATTATGGAAAGAAAACAAGTATCGTTACGAAATTCGTAAATTTCCGTAACTTTACGAAAAAAGAATCACCAAAAAAGGGCAGGGGTGTATTTAGTAAAAATGGGGGTGCAAATAGCAACCAGGCCCACTTGGGCCCTCCAGAAGATTCCTCCAGAAGGCTGTTGCTTCTGGAGGAAGCAACCTTGCTCGCCTGGGCGAGCTGGGTGGCAAGCTTCTCCCCCATTTTGCTATAAATAGGGGGAGAAGTGAAGAAGAAAAGGGTTCAGCCTCTAAGGCACTTCTCTCTCTCTCGAAATTGCTGAGGAAAATTATTTCCGTGAAGAAAATCCAAGCCGAGGCGCTTCCGTAACGTTTCCGTGAGTAATTACGCGAAGATTCTCGACCGTTCTTCAAGATTCATCGTTAGTTCTTCGTTTTCTTCAGTCTTCAACGGGTAAGTACCTCAAACCAAGCTTTTCAATTCATTCTATGTACCCGTGGTGGTCCACATTTTGTTTCATGTATTTTTATTCTCGTTTTCATTTACTTTTTATACCCCCTTTTGACGTGCTTAAGCCATTTATTTAAGTCATTTCTCGCTTAATCTAAAAATAAAATAAATCTCCGTCGATCGTTTGAATTGTATCATCCGTTAAATTCGGTTAAAATGAATTTCGACCGTTCGGTCGTGACGTAACCACGTTGGAAATAAAAAAAAAGAGGTAAAATAATAATATAATAATAAAAAATACCCTTTTAGTAAAATAAAGCGAAAAATCAATCGAACGTTTTCTCTTTGGGATTTCTCATTCTTAATTGAATTGACTAATAACTAAAGTGAAACTAAGGCTAAAATCAACTCGCCTAGTCAAGCTCATCCACAAAAATAGGATTTTGAAAGTTTATCATTTCTGTTTCTTACTAAGTAAAATGGATAATTTTTAAGGTCCAGACGCCTTAAAATGATCACCTTTCAAGTAAAAAAGAATCACTTGATTCGCGCATAAGAAAGAACTACGTAGGTCTGATTTCCTCATCACAATTGAGGAATACGTAGGAGCAAAGGGAAACACCCTTGTCGGCCACAAAAAGATAAAAAATATAAAAAGGGTATAAAGGATATAAGGACATAAAAGGGAACGTAAAAATCAAAGTCATGTTTGCACATTCGATTAAAGGCTGCCGTCCCTTGTGACGGACGTGTGGGGTGCTAATACCTTCCACGTGCGTAAATACAACTCCCGAGCCTTTCACTTAAAAGTTCGTAGATCGCGTCTTTTCCGGTTTTTCCGACGTTTTCCTCAAATAAATGTTGGTGGCGACTCCGCCCGTATTCCTTTCGTGGAACACGTATCCCGCGAGTCACGCGTCGCCCTCCCGCCGAAGGGTAGGTTCTGACAGTTGGCGACTCCACTGGGGACATATTTTTTAGAGAGTTAGGCCATTTAATCTTGTGCAATGTTTTATCATGACATCCTCCTTTATTGGTTTCCCTTTATTTTTCTTACGTTCTTTGCATACAACTTTTTGATGCTTTTAGTGTATTTCAAAATGTATGCATGAGGTAAAATTTTATTCATTTGATGCACACAAACACCAACACTATTTGCACACACTGTGAGTTGAAAAAGGGCCCTATCCTCCGACTTGCTTGATTACAGTGAACCCTCATCTAGAGCTTTTCTCTTTGAAAACTTATTGTTGCTAGTAGTCCCTACTGCTGCAATATGTTCTTCAAAGGGGATGATACCTCTAGAGACCATCAAGATAGATATGACCACCTTGGGAGTTATCACTAAAAGCCTTTTTAGCTCTCTCCATACAGGTCCCTTAAATAGGGGCACAGAGCAAACACGTTGCGTGCCATTTTTCCACTGCCATGCACAAATTTCATGTACCCTTTTTATATTTTGTGAATATTGTCATACTATGTTGTGCCTTTCACATATGCGTCACGCACAGATTCTATCTTGATCCCCTCTCTTTAAACAAACCAACGGAGGGTTCGTGTCACCTTCTTAAATACATACGTTGGGCACTTTGTTACCCCAAGACGTTGTATCTAAGAAGGAGACAATTCCCCGGGCTCCCGTATTCATAAATTACATCTGTGTCATATGCATTCCTCCATGCATTCATCCATTCCACCCATGAGATATCGGAGTTTTTGATTCACACAGCTTTTTGTCTCACTTTAGTAAACATGGGGACAAATCAAACTGGCAAAAGGTTTTATCAAGTCAAGGTTAAAGGCCTAGATGTTGCCAGCATTAAGGAATTGGGGCGGTTGATGGGACCTCTCCAAATGCAAGCCTTCCACAAGACTTACGGAAAAATCTTAGATTTGACCATAGCAGAGGTATCCATAGAAGCCATTGCATCACTCACCCAATACTAGGACCAGCCTTTGAGATGCTTCACGTTCGGAGACTTCCAATTGGTACCGACCATTGAAGAATTTGAGGAGATTCTGGGATGTCCTCTCGGGGGGAGAGAACCATATCTTTTTTCCGGGTTTCTCCCCTCCTTGAGCAGAATTGCAACTGTGGTCAAAGGTTCAGCAAGAGGTTTGGACCGCGTAAAACAAACTCGAAACGGCATAGCGGGCCTACCACGGAAGTACCTAGAAGACAAGGCGAGGGATATGGCAAATCAAGAAGATTGGGTCCCGTTTATGGATGTGTTAGCATTGCTAATCTTTGGGGTCGTCCTCTTTCCGAACGTAGATGGTTTGGTGGACCTAGCCACCATCGACGCTTTCCTTGCATACCACCATAGCAAGGAAAGCCCGGTGGTAGCTGTCTTGGCAGATTTATTTGACACATTTGACCGAAGGTGCGAGAAGAGTAGCGCATGGATCATCTGTTGCTTGTCCGCTCTCTGTGTTTGGTTGGTTCCACACCTATTCCAGCAAGACATGAGGCATCCATGTCCGCTCCAAAGCCATCGCTCGTGTGCTGAAAAGAGAAGAATAGATTGGGACCAGCTCTTTGCCGGGATAGGAGGTAGAACAATCAGTTGGTTCCCCCGATGGAAGGAAGGAAAGGAGGGAGTCCTTTTCTCATGTGGAGGGTACCCAAACATTCCGCTGATAGGAACGAGGGGTTGTATTAACTACAATCCCGCGCTCACTATAAGACAACTAGGGTACCCCATGAGGGGAGCACCGATGGAAGAAAGCATGTCTCCTTTCCTTGTGAGAGATTTCGGCGCGCAAAATTTCAAGGCTATACAAAGAATCCATAAGGCATGGGAAACCCCGTTAAGGAAAGATCAAGAACTTAGGGGCATTCGTAATGGCATCATTGGTGGTTATCATGAATGGCTGAAAGTTCATATACGAGGTTTAGATTGGCTCGCCAAGTTAAAAGCCGTCAGCGAAGACAGTTTCGAAGCACCAGAAGAGGACGAAGAAGTCCAAGCTCTCAAAAACGAGTTAGGAAAGGCGAAACTTGCCAAGGAGAAGTTCAAGTTAGCCGCTACACACATCCGGAAGGAGTGTGCCGGATTACGGGAAGAGAATGCAACTACCGCAAGAGCCCTTGAACAAGAGACCAAGAGGGCTCGCAAGGAAGAGTATGGCCGTAACAAATTTCACGGAGCTCTGTGGGGTAGCAACAGTGAACTCAAGCTGCGAAGGGAAGAGAGGGACCAGTCGCGAGCACATAGCATGGTCTTGAAAGAGGAGTTAGTTGCCTGTTCAAGGTCCAAAAGGAGCTTGTCTCAGCGTTTATGCGAGACGGAGACCAACATGCTAGCTATCATCGCCAAGTACCAAGAAGAGTTAAGTCTAGCCACGGCCCACGAGCATAGGGTCGCGGACGAGTATGCCCAAGTATACACGGAAAAAGAGGCTAGAGGAAGGGTGATCAACTCTTTACACCAAGAGGCAACCATGTGGATGGATCGGTTTGCTCTTACCTTGAACGGGAGTCAAGAACTTCCCCGATTGTTAGCCAAGGCCAAGGCAATGGCGGACACCTACTCCGCCCCCGAAGAAATTCATGGGCTTCTCGGCTATTGTCAGCATATGATAGACTTAATGGCCCATATAATTAGAAACCGCTAGGAAACTTGTATGGTCTCTCAGATCTTGACTAGATACGACTTTCTAAAATAAAATGAGTTGGTCCCATGTTTCTACTCCAAAAAGCTTGTGCGAATCAAATCACTCCTGCATTTTATCTCTAGCATGCATTCTTTCTTTCTTTACCCACTCCTCATGTTTTGTTTTTTAGGGAAAAACACCATAACTAAACGCGCCACAAGGCATCCCTATAGCACCAGATCCAAATCTAGAACGATGGGTGATCAAGAGGAGACACAGGAACAGATGAAAGCCGACATGTCGGCTCTGAAAGAACAGATGGCTTCCATGATGGAGGCCATGTTAGGAATGAGGCAGCTCATGGAGAAAAACGTGGCCACTGCTGCCGCTGTCAGTTCGGCTGCCGAAGCAGACCCAACTCTCTTGGCTACCGCGCGCCATCCTCCCTCAAACATAGTAGGACGGGGAAGGAACACGCTGGGGCATGACGACAACCCTCATCTGGGATACAACCGAGCGGCTTACCCTTATGGATTGCCGCCCAACTACTCACCACCCGTCCTGCAAGACGATGCGGGCCATATTGCTTCTCCCGTCCTTGAAAGAGAGCCTCCTCAACAGCCCGACGAGGTCCACGAAGACCCACAAGACTATGCTCGAAGGGATGTCGAGTTCTATCCCCCGATCCCCGAAGGGCCGGCACCCAGCACGTTGCCTCAACCCAACATCACGACACAACCAATAGTTTTGTCCATGGAAGGACCGCCCCTGGCAACTGAAGAAAGGAGGAAGCTCGATCTCCTCGAGGAGAGACTGAGGGCCGTGGAAGGATTTGGTGACTATCCATTCGCAGACATGACGGATCTCTGCTTAGTACCCGATGTTGTTATCCCTCCGAAGTTCAAAGTACCGGACTTCGACAAGTATAAAGGGACGACTTGTCCCAAGAACCATCTCAAGATGTACTGTCGCAAGATGGGTGCACACTCTAAGGATGAGAAGCTATTAATACACTTTTTTCAAGATAGCTTAGCCGGAGCCGCGGTAGTTTGGTACACTAATTTGGAAGCTTCCTGTATCCATACTTGGAAGGATCTGATTACTGCCTTCCTAAGGCAATATCAGTATAATTCCGATATGGCTCCCGATCGCACTCAGCTGTAGAATATGTTCAAGAAAGAGGGCGAAACCTTTAAAGAATACGCACAGCGGTGGAGAGACCTGGCAGCACAAGTGGCTCCTCCCATGGTCGAGAGAGAGATGATCACTATGATGGTAGACACCTTGCCAGTGTTCTACTATGAGAAGTTGGTAGGTTACATGCCATCCAGCTTCGCGGACCTAGTGTTCGCCGGGGAAAGAATTGAGGTAGGATTGAAAAGAGGAAAGTTCGATTATGTTTCCTCCACGAGTGCGAACGCCAAAAGAATCGGGGCAACGGGGGCAAAAAGGAAGGAAGGAGATGCCCATGCCGTCTCTTCAACGCCCGCATGGGTTAAACCCCCGCAGCCACCTCATGGTACCCATCAATACGCGCAACATCATCCGAGCTTCTCAGCTCACACCGGGAATGCCTCTAGTTCAGCACCCGTGCAGCCTAAGGCACCCACCCAGAGGGAAGCTCCCCAAGTTCCAACTCCAAACACAACTCGCCCGGCTGGCAATTCCAACGCAATGAGGAACTTCCCTCCGAGGCCATTTCAAGAATTCACCCCACTCCCAATGACGTATGAAGACCTCTTGCCGTCTCTCATCGCCAACCAATTGGCCGTGGTAACTCCCGGAAAGGTCTTCCAACCCCCTTTCCCAAAGTGGTATGACCCTAACGCAACTTGCAAGTACCATGGGGGTGCCCCGGGGCATTCCATTGAAAAATGCTTGGCCTTTAAACACAAGGTCCAACATTTGATAGATGCTGGATGGCTGACTTTCCAAGAGGATCGGCCCAATGTGAAAACCAACCCGCTCGCCAATCATGGAGGGGGAACGGTTAATGCCGTTGAGTCTGATAGGCCGCGCAGGTCTAAACCTTTAAGGGATGTGGCATCCCCTAGAAGGTTTATCTTTGAGGCCCTACAAAAGGGAGGTGTGATTCCCCATAGTGGGCGTAAGGAGGATTCCTGTTTGCTACATTCCGGCGAGCTGCATGACATGGAAACGTGTTTGGGAGTAGAGGAATTATTACAGCCGATGATAGATCAAGGTCGACTGGAAGTTGGCAGTGAAGGAAGAGAGGAGCAGCACATATGCATGCAGTTCATGGATGGTATACTTGGTGATATACTTCACCAAGGGCACAGCTTCGCAAAAGCCCGGACACCCCTTGGCAGCTAAACCTGTCCCTTTCCCATACCAAAATAGCCACGCAGTCCCATGGAGATATACACCTCCGAGGGGGAAGGAAGAAGAAGCCACCGACGTCAGCTCGTTGTCGGCTAAGGTAACAAATATCACGGGACTGAGTGGTGTGACCCGTAGCGGTCGTGTGTTTGCACCCCCGGACCTACCAGTCCAACCCGCGAACGTCAAGGGGAAAGCAAAAGTGGTGGAGGAACAAGATGATGAAATACCCCTCGCTTCGAATAAAGATATACCGGCAAAAGGTCTTCCGGAGAAAAAGGATGGTAAAAAGGAGGTGTCGCTAGAGGAAGCCAGCGAGTTCCTCCGTATAATTCAGCAGAGCGAATTCAAGGTTATCGAGCAGCTCAAAAAAACCCTGGCCAGGGTCTCGCTGTTGGAGTTACTCATGAGCTCCGAGCCTCATCGGGCTCTGCTAGTAAAAGTTCTGAACGAGGCCCAAGATATCTCGGTAGAAGGTTTCGGAGGGCTGGTCAATAATATCACTGCCAACAACTATCTCGCCTTCGCCGAAGAAGAAATCCCCGCCGAGGGGAGAGGGCATAATAAAGCTTTGCACGTATCAGTCAAGTGTATGAACCATATCATAGCCAAGGTGCTCATCGATAATGGTTCCAGTTTAAACGTGATGCCTAAGAGCACTTTGGAGAAATTACCATTCAATGCTTCCTACCTAAAGCCAAGTTCAATGGTGGTTCGTGCCTTCGACGACACCCGCCGAGAGGTTAGGGGAGAGATCGATCTCCCAGTACAGATAGGCCCTCACACCTGTCAAGTTACCTTCCAAATAATGGATATTAACCCCCTCTACAGCTGTCTGTTGGGGCGTCCGTGGATCCACTCAGTGGGAGTTGTTCCCTCTACACTCCACCAAAAGTTGAAATTTGTAGTGGAAGGGCATCTGGTCATCGTATCAGGCGAGGAAGACATCTTGGTGAGCTGCCCATCCTCTATGCCTTATGTGGAGGCCGCAGAGGAGTCATTAGAAACCGCTTTCCAGTCTTTCGAGGTGGTAAGCATTTCCTCCGTGGATTCCTTCTCTGGGCAAGCTTGCCTGTCCAATGCAGCAGTAATGATGGCCTGAGTTATGTTGGGGAACGGTTACGAACCCGAAATGGGTTTAGGCAAAGACAACGGCGGCATAACTAGCCTGATAAATGCCAAAGGAAATCGTGGGAAGTATGGGTTAGGCTATAAGCCCACTCAGGCAGATATAAAGAGAAGCATCGCGGGAAGGAAGAGCGGTAGTCAAAGCTCGCGGTTGAGACAAGAAGGTGAAGGAAGCCCACCCTGCCACATAAGTAGGAGCTTTATAAGCGCGGGTCTGGGGGACGAAGGTCAAGTGGTCGCGATATACGAAGATGATGTTCCGAGTACATTGGATTTGGTACGACTATGCCCTCCTGATTTCCAGCTGGGCGAGTGGAGGAACGCCCCGACATTTACGTGATGAGCATAATGTAAACCTTTACGGTTTTAAAAGCTCTATAGTTGGGCCTAGGCTTTAGAGTTTTTCTTTTGTTAAGGCTTTGTGTCTTTTGTTTTTGAATTTATAATACAAGGATCTTTCTTCATCTGCTCTTACGTCTCTACCCATTCTCATCCATTTGCATGTTTACTTCTTTATTTTTAAAACGGCAGATCCGATGACGAGTCCCTCGAAGGTACTAATACCTGGGACCCGCCTATCAACTTCAAGCAAGAAACGAATCAAACGGAAGATGAAGGGAACGAGGATGTGGGACTTCCCCCGGAATTAGAAAGGATATTCGCCCATGAGGACCAAGAAATGGGGCCTCATCAAGAAGAAACAGAACTAGTAGACTTGGGAATTGGCAGTGGAAAAAGGGAAGTAAAGATAGGCACAGGTATTACCGCACCTATCCGTGAAGAATTAATAACCCTGCTAAGAGACTACCAAGACATCTTTGCTTGGTCGTACCAGGATATGCCCGGTTTGAGTTCTGACATTGTACAGCACCGATTACCTCTAAATCCCGAGTGTTCCCCGGTAAAGCAGAAACTGAGAAGGATGAAGCCCGAAACATCCTTGAAGATAAAAGAAGAAGTGAAGAAGCAATTTGACACTGGTTTTCTGGCCGTCGCTCGGTACCCAGAATGGGTTGCCAACATTGTACCGGTCCCTAAGAAGGATGGGAAAGTACGAATGTGTGTGGATTATCGGGACCTGAATCGGGCCAGTCCCAAAGACAATTTTCCTTTACCACACATCGATATCCTCGTAGATAATACGGCCAATTTCGCTTTATTTTCCTTCATGGATGGTTTCTCCGGTTACAATCAGATAAAGATGGCGCCAGAGGATATGGAAAAGACTACCTTCGTCACCCTGTGGGGGACATTCTGTTACAAGGTGATGTCCTTTGGACTCAAGAATGTCGGGGCAACTTATCAACGGGCCATGGTAGCTTTGTTCCATGATATGATGCACCAAGAGATCGAGGTCTACCTGGACGACATAATTGCTAAATCTAAATCCGAGGAAGAACACCTTGTCAACCTGTGGAAGTTGTTCGAAAGGCTTAAGAAATATCAATTAAGGTTGAACCCCGCCAAGTGTACCTTTGGGGTCAAATCAGGGAAATTGCTTGGTTTCATTGTAAGCCAGAAAAGGATAGAGGTAGACCCCGAAAAGGTGAAGGCTATCCTTGAGATTCCAAAACCCCGTACAGAGAGGCAAGTCCGAGGTTTCCTGGGACGCTTGAATTATATTGCCAGATTCATATCGCAGCTCACCGCCATTTGTGAGCCGTTGTTCAAACTCTTACGCAAAAACCAAACTGACCGTTGGAATGAGGGTTGCCAAGAGGCTTTCGGAAGGATCAAGAAGTGCCTCATGAATCCCCCTGTGCTTATGCCACCAGTACCTGGAAGGCCTCTCATCTTGTACATGACAATCTTGGACGAGTCAATGGGGTGTATGCTGGGGCAACATGACGAATCCGGAAAGAAAGAGCGCGCTGTTTACTACCTAAGTAAGAAGTTCACGACCTATGAAATGAATTACTCCTTGCTCGAAAGAACGTGTTGTGCTTTAGTATGGGCATCCCATCGCCTAAGGCAGTACATGCTGAGCCATACTACCTGGTTGATATCCAAGATGGACCCAGCCAAGTACATCTTTGAAAAGCCAGCTCTCACAGGACGAATCGCCCGGTGGCAAGTCCTGCTATCCAAGTTTGATATAGTTTACGTCACCCAAAAGGTGATAAAAGGAAGCGCCTTGGCAGATTATTTGGCTCAGCAGCCTCTTAACGACTATCAGCCCATGCATCCCGAATTCCCGGATGAGGACATCATGGCCTTGTTTGAGGAAAAATTGGACGAAGATCGGGACAAATGGACCGTATGGTTTGACGGAGCATCGAATGTTCTAGACCATGGCGTTGGAGCAGTATTGGTCTCTCCGGACTATCAATGTGTACCTTTCATAGCCAGGCTAGGATTCGACTACACCAATAACATGGCCAAATATGAAGCATGTGCCCTGGCCATCCAGGCAGCGATTGATTCCAATGTCAAACTACTCAAGGTGTACGGCGACTCAGCGTTGGTAATCCATCAGCTGAGAGGGGAATGGGAAACTAGATATCCCAAGCTAATACCCTACAAAGCCTATATCAAGGAATTGGCTAAGACCTTTGATGAGATCTCCTTTCATCATGTTCCCCGGGAGGAAAATCAGATGGCGGATGCGCTTGCTACTTTGGCGTCTATGTTCCAGCTAACGCCGCACGAGGATCTACCATACATTGAATTCTGGTGTCGTGGCAAACCCGCGTATTGTTGCCAAGTAGAAGAGGAGCGGGACGGTAAGCCTTGGTATTTCGACATCAAGCGATATGTCATAAGCAAAGAATACCCACCAGAGATTGCCGACAATGATAAAAGGACATTGAGAAGATTGGCGGCTGACTTCTTCATGAGCGGAAGCATACTATATAAGAGAAACCACGACATGACACTCCTGCGGTGCGTGGATGCCAAAGAGGCAAACCACATGATCAAGGAAGTCCATGAAGGCTCGTTTGGAACGCACGCCAACGGGCATGCTATGGCCAGAAAGATCCTAAGGGCAGGTTATTACTGGCTTACCATGGAAAGTGATTGTTGTGTCCATGTAAAGAAATGCCACAAATGTCAAGCGTTCGCAGACAATGTCAATGCTCCACCGCATCCTCTGAATGTCATGTCCACCCCTTGGCCTTTCTCCATGTGGGGGATAGATGTCATCGGGGCCATTGAGCCCAAGGCCTCGAATGGTCATCGCTTCATCCTCGTAGCGATAGATTATTTCACCAAGTGGGTCGAGGTGGCCTCCTACACCAATGTCACGAGGGGTGTAGTGGTCAGGTTCATTAAGAGAGAGATCATCTGCCGATATGGTTTGCCAAGGAAGATTATCACGGACAACGACACCAACCTGAATAACAAGATGATGGGGAAAATGTGCGAGGAGTTTAAAATCCAACATCACAATTCCACACCCTACCGACCAAAGATGAATGGATCCGTGGAAGCGGCCAACAAAAATATCAAAAAGATTATCCAAAAGATGACCGTGTCGTACAAAGATTGGCACGAGATGCTCCCATTCGTGTTACACGGTTACCGAACTTCAGTACGAACGTCAACTGGGGCAACGCCGTTCTCATTGGTATATGGGATGGAGGTTGTGCTACCATTTGAAGTAGAAGTCCCATCATTAAAGATCTTGGCGGAATCCGGATTAAAGGAATCAGAGTGGGCTCAAACGCGCTATGACCAGCTCAACCTCATTGAAGGTAAGCGCTTAACGGCCATAAGTCATGCGCGCTTGTACCAGCAAAGAATGAAGAATGCATTCGACAAGAAGGTACGTTTGCGCAAGTTCTATGAGGGAGACCTTGTGCTAAAGAAAATGTCCCATGTTGTCAAGGACAATCGAGGAAAATGGGCCCCAAACTACGAAGGGCCTTTTGTTGTGAAGAGGGCTTTTTCCGGAGGAGCCCTGGTGCTTACCAACATGGATGGCGAAGAGCTACCTTCACCCGTGAACTCTGACGTCGTCAAGCGATATTATGCTTAGAATCTGGGGCAATTAAGGATGTCGCTGCATGTTCTTTATCTTTATGTGTTTTCTGGGTTCCCCCAGGGATTCCCCGTCTACTGTATCCCTCGTTACAATCCTTTAATGAAGTGAACGTGGGTTAGAGGCTTTAGTCCTCACGTTGGTTTTAAACCTTGCGTTAGTTTGTGATCACCTGAGCCCTTCCGCTCAGTTCATGGGATGCCCCAAGCGCTTAATTAAAATTGAACCTAAACCAACTTTCACTAAAATTTGCTGCGTTTGAAAACATTCATGCATACGCATACGCATGCATATTGTTGTGGTAAAACAGGGGCAGGATCATCTCAAGCTACCTTCTGGGGTAGAGACAAAGTTAAAACAGCAGAAACCAATCGAGGTAAGACAATGACGCGGTCGAGATTTGCCACACCTCGTTGTTTCCTACTTTCAGATACTTGGGGACGGACACAAAAGGAGGCTAGGGTCACTACCATTAGGTCGTCGTCCTTAACCTAGCCCGGGACAAGCGGAAAGCGCTGCTGTAAAGCAGCCCAGTATCCTTTGAAATTATAGTGATTATTACCTTTGTTCGATGCCTAATCTATCCTGGGAAGTTTCGATCAGTACCTTACGGAGTGGCTGGTGGAGCATCAAAAGCTTTGGTCCCCTCACGCGAGCCATTCCCGTGTACAGTCGCCTCTTAAATCAGTTGACCATTTTTTTTTTTAAAAAAAAAAAGTGCAGGTTAGCTCGCCTGGGCGAGCAACCCCCTACACCAAAATAAAAAAAGAGAAGGAGGGGGACGTTTTTGCATTCAAAAAAAAACTTTCCCCCCATTCAAAAGCAATACCCACGGGATTTACGAGTTTGCAACCCTAGGATCACTATTTTTTGCATTTTTCGATTCCGTTTTGTGCTGTTATTTATCACCAACAAGTAAGTATTCCATCCTTAAGCTTTCTAGCTTTCCATTGGTATATTTTGATCTTCTTTTGGTGCTCTAAATTGTGGGAATGTGCTCATGTATGTGGGGCAATTTTGGTTTGTTTTCTTGCTTGATTGGGTTTAATTGAGGGTTTGTATGAGATGGCCCTAGGCCTATAATGCATTTTGAAGCAATGGGGCATGCCACATTGTCCCCATTCTCTCGCTATTTATGCCTAAACGCGCGCCCACCAAGTGTTCGGTGAAATGCCTCAATGGCATTTGCGCATGATTTTGTAGGAAAACAACCTATGGGACAATTTGGTTTGCGCATGTTTTCTATTTTTTGAATATGTGTTCAGTTTCGTGAGGGCTAGAATAATTGCCCCACATATACCCTAGGCCCAGTAACCAAAGCTTGTTTTGATGCAAGAAAACACAAGAGTGGGTGCATACTGGGTGAAGCTACCCTTTTTGGCCAGCAATCAGCTTGAGCCACGCTATAATAGTTTCCATACACCTAGACGTTTAGGAATTTTGTTCATCACGGACGTGTAGGTGTAGAATAGGTAGCAAAATACCTTTGGCAATTTACACTTTGGGTATGGTAGCAAAATACTTGGATGTATGTACAGTGTAATTTTTGGTAGTCAAAATGTCTCACAAAAATATATATATGTTGCATGTTATGTAAAGAAATACCTTACAAAGATACCTTTTAATTTGAATGCAATTTTAGTCAGCAAAAGAAAATATACTTGAATTTGCATGCGGCTTTAGGTCGCAAAAACACTTGAATAAAGCATGAAATGTAGCACCTTATTGTGTAGATAGCCAAGATTCATCACGAAGTTTGTGTATGTATAGGTATTAGAAATACCAGAATGTGCACGTATGCACTTTTTGGTAGCCAAAGTGCTTTGAGTATGCATGTATGTAAATTTAGCAAAGGAAATGCATGTGATGTAGGTAGCAAATACACCTTGGAAGTACATATAAGTGATCTAGGTAACGAAGGTGCCTTGATTGTGCATGGGTGCATTTTTCTTAGTTAGAAGAATATCTTGTGCGAGTGAATGTTCGTAAGGAAGTATGTGCATGAGTTTGCTCTAAATTTACATTGATGTTTGTGTTTATTGGAGGAGGTTGTATGCCATTTTCGTTTTAAGAGTAGCATTTCTTGGTAAAACTAACTTTCCAAATGTTTGCCTTCGCAGGAAATGGCCCCGAGGAAGCTTGCCTCAAAGAGGTCCAGGAAGGATAAAGCGGCCGAAGGAACCAGTTCCGCTCCCGAGTATGACAGCCACCACTTTAGGAGCGCTGAACACCAGCAGCGCTTCAAGGCCATCAAGGGATGGTCATTTCTCCGGGAGCGACGCGTCCAGCTCAGGGACGATGAGTATACCGATTTCCAGGAGGAGATAGTTCGCCGGCGGTGGGCATCACTAGTTACCCCCATGGCCAAGTTCGACCTAGACATAGTCCTCGAATTTTATGCCAATGCTTGGCTTACGGAGGAGGGCGTGCGAGATATGAGATCCTGGGTGAGGGGTCAGTGGATCTCGTTCGATGCGGATGCTATCAGCCAGTTCCTGGGATATCCTTTAGTGCTGGAAGAGGGCCAGGAGTGCGAGTATGGCCAGAGGAGGAACCAGTCCGATGGTTTTGATGAGGAGGCCATCGCCCAGTTGTTGTGTATACCGGGGCAGGATTTTGCCCGAACTGCTGCAGGGAGGCGAGTGCGGATCATGCGCACCAACATGACCACCCTGACCCAGATATGGATGACGTTGCTGCTCAGCAACATCCTGCCAAGCGATCATAATTCCGACCTCCCTCTGCCGAAGTGTCAGCTGGTGTACGCCATCCTGGCACGGATGAGTTTTCATGTGGTTCAGTTGATCGCTGATGCCATCTATCTATTTGCAGGTATGGCGCCGACCAGGCACCCTTTGGACCCAGATAAGTCCAACAGGGCCCTGGGTTTTCCCGCACTGATCACAGGACTCTGCCAGTCGTTCGGCGTTCCCGTTGCACCTACCAAGGTGATTCGGCTGCCCATCACCCGAGCTTTTATTGAGAAGTACTGCACCCAGAGACAGGCTCAGGGTGATGCTCCACAGGCCGCAGGCGCGCCACCACCACCTCATCAGGCTGGCCCAGCTGGGTCGTTTGACATGGAGCAGTATTTACGGCATGTGGTTCGCCAGGAGGCGGCCAACCACAGGGCCCATGTGCGGACCAATGAGACCCTTTACCAGCTGAGCCTCAGCATGCAGAGCCAGGGCTTCACTTCTTTTTCATGCCCTACTCCAGACCAGTTCAGGGCAGAGGTCGCGTGGCCCGGGGATTGGCCCGAGGCCCAAGCAGGAGAGGCACCCCCAGAGGCTCCCGACGATGGAGAGGAGGCCCACGAGGACGAGGAGATGGCCGATTTGCTTGACTTCTTGGGAGGGAGTGGAGCTACATGACTGGGAGATCCCCAGATTCATGTTTTCTTTCATATTTCTTTTATCATTTTTATGTTATGTTATTTTTTTGACTTGAGAGACTAATGTTTATTTTTGTTGTTTCGATTGTCTTTTGTACAACGCATACATTTTTGTTTGGATTGTTGCGTTAGTGCTTATATCATTATTATCGATGATGTTTGTTTGAAATTCTGGAACCGTGTAGAGTTCTTCGTTTAGGAACATCGTCCTAAAAAAATAAAACAAACAAAAATCATGATAAAAATAATAAAAAAAAGAGCAAGTAAGGAGAAAAAGAAGGAAAATAGAAGATAAAGAACCAACATGTTTTTGAAAGAGATGATTTCCGACTTTTGTTTGAAAGGAAAATTCGCCGATCATAGCTAGTTTTTGAAAAAAAATGTGTATACACATGAAGGGTGAACGCTGTGAAAATTTTCCCGGATGCCCAAAATGGACTCGGATGAATGCACAAATGGATAAAAGAACATATTTTGGAAACATTGGATTTATTTAAAATAGAGGAAATGAATCCTGAGCCCTAGCATCACATGACCATAAAAATTTGACACTTGAGTGTCCGCATAGATGCATGCATGACCAGTTTTGCATAAAATTTCCAAATCATCATTTTTGCATTTGTGTCATGGAAATAATGTGGGGCACCCCTTTTATCCTTGAGCCAAACCAAACCTCGACATGTATCATGTCTAGCCATTCTACAAGCCTTGAGCCAAAAATCCTGACTCACCATAAACCTTGACCCAGGGTGAGAATGTCAATCCTTACCCTCGGAAGCAAAAAAAGAAATGAAGGAAAATTTCCAATCAAAGAGAAAGCAAAAAGAAAAGAAAGAAAATTCCCAATCAAAGAATGGGAGAAAGTAAAAAAGGAAGAAGAAAAAGGAAGGAAAGAAAGTTCCTGATCAAAGAAGCAGAAGAAATGTGCAGAAAGATCTTTTGACCAGACAATATCTGAACAATACAGAATTGTCACCAAATGAACAAAAGGAAGGAAAGGAAACCATGACCTAAAGTGGTCTTCTCCCTTTGATTACCAACCAAAATCCTGTGCGTCGGTGACTTGTTCGCCTCGCGTCAAACAAGAACAGAAAAGAAAAAAAGCCAGAAAAAAATCAAATCAATCAAAAGCCGAAAAACCCACAAAAAGAACCCATTTCCAAGGGAAGTCCTATTGATCCATGATCACGCATGTAATCTTTGATTTGATAGGAAATAATTCGCAAAGTCAAGTCGTGGCATATCTATGGTTCGGAATTAGGATGAAACACTTACCTGTGCGAGGTTGATACACTCTGAGTGATTTTCTTCTATTTTTTGTTGAACCCAGTGTTTCCTCTAAATGGTCATTTAGAAACGAAATGCTAACATCCAAAATCTCATTTATGGTTATGGGGGGGTTTCATCAGCAGACTCTCCTTCCCCGGTAGACGCATTGTTTTTCACTCAAAAAGGCATATACTGTTCTAATCAGTTGGAATATTGGTCTCTTTACTAAAGCATGTTTGCATTTTAGTGGAGAAAACACCGAGACTTTTTCAAGTCTCACAAGTTATCCAGAACTACGTAGGTCTGAGTTCCTCATTGGAGGATACGTAGGAGCAAGAGCCTCGCTTTTGTCGGCCACCTTCACAAGTTCTGTCATACTGACATTTGAGTCACGCTGACGGGCGGAAATACCCGAGTGGTTATCCGTATAAACATTCTTTTTTGCTGTCTGTAAGACGAAAAGCCTGATAGCACGCAGAGACTAACGTCGTCTTCTGTGCCCTTCGTCAATCGCGGCCGACAAGCCCGTTGACACGCGGAGATTTACGTCATCTTCCGCGCTCACAAGATCTGTCATACTGACATTTGAGTCACGCTGACGGGCGGAAATACCAGAGTGGTTATCCGTATAAACATTCTTTTTTGCTGTCTGTAAGACGAAAAGCCTGATAGCACGCAGAGACTAACGTCGTCTTCTGCACCCTTCGTCAATCGCGGCCGACAAGCCCGTTGACACGCGGAGATTTATGTCATCTTCCGCGCTGACAAGATCTGTCATATTGACATTTGAGTCACGCTGACGGGCGGAAATACCCGAGTGGTTATCCGTATAAACATTCTTCTTTGCTGTCTGTAAGACGAAAAGCCTGATAGCACGCAGAGACTAACGTCGTCTTCTGCGCCCTTCGTCAATCGCGACCGACAAGCCCGTTGACACACGGAGATTTAGGTCATCTTCCGCGCTCACAAGATCTGTCATACTGACATTTGAGTCACGCTGACGGGCGGAAATACCCGAGTGGTTATCCGTATAAACATTCTTTTTTGTTGTCTGTAAGACGAAGAGCCTGATAGCATGCGAAGAATGACATCGTCTTCTGCACCCTTTGTTCCCCCGGGAACAACAAGTCATTTGCATGCGCAGATTTTATGGTCACCCGCGACTCTCGTCAACCGAGAGGAACGAAATTAGTGTCTTATCTTTACTTCCCTTTTATCTCCAATAAAAGACAAGTAAAGAGGGGCAACTGTCATACCCTAATTTCGTCCGGGGACCTGTGCTTGGTGGCATGCAACTTGTTTTTGGTCATTTTGAGGTGCTTGGCACCCATCATTAGGCAATTTGTGAAATTCCGTGACGTGCCAAAAATCAAAAGAAAATATTGATGCACAATCCGTAAGGTTCCGTGACACACCGGAAATCAAAAGGAAGCATCGTTGCACAATTAGTGAAGTTCCGTAACATTCCGTAAGTCAAAAAGGGGATGATTATGTAATCCGCAAGGTTCCATAACATTACAGAAAGAAAACAAGTATCGTTACGAAATTCGTAAGTTTCCGTAACTTTACGAAAAAAGAATCACCAAAAAAGGGCAGGGGGTGTATTTAGTAAAAATGGGGGTGCAAATAGCAACCAGGCCCACTTGGGCCCTCCAGAAGATTCCTCCAGAAGGTTGTTGCTTCTGGAGGAAGCAACCTTGCTCGCTTGGGTGAGCTGGGTGGCAAGCTTGTCCCCCATTTTGCTATAAATAGGGGGAGAAGTGAAGAAGAAAAGGGTTCAGCCTCTAAGGCACTTCTCTCTTTCTCGAAATTGCTGAGGAAAATTATTTTCGTGAAGAAAATCCAAGCCGAGGCGCTTCCGTAACGTTTCTGTAACGTTTCCATGAGTAATTACGCGAAGATTCTCGACCGTTCTTCAAGATTCATCGTTCGTTCTGCGTTTTCTTCAGTCTTCAACGGGTAAGTACCTCAAACCAAGCTTTTCAATTCATTCTATGTACCCGTGGTGGTCCACATTTTGTTTCATGTATTTTTATTCTCATTTTCATTTACTTTTTATACCCCCTTTTGACGTGCTTAAGCCATTTATTTAAGTCATTTCTCGCTTAATCTAAAAATAAAATAAATCTCCGCCGATCGTTTGAATTGTATCATCCGTTAAATTCGGTTAAAATGAATTTCGACCGTTCAGTCGTGCCGTAACCACGTTGGAAATAAAAAAAAAGAGGTAAAATAATAATATAATAATAAAAAATACCCTTTTAGTAAAATAAAGCGAAAAATCAATCGGACGTTTTCTCTTTGGGATTTCTCATTCTTAATTGAATTGACTAATAACTAAAGTGAAACTAAGGTTAAAATCAACTCGCCTAGTCAAGCTCGTCCACAAAAATAGGATTTTGAAAGTTTATCATTTCTGTTTCTTACTAAGTAAAATGGATCATTTTTAAGGTCCAAACGCCTTAAAATGATCACCTTTCAAGTAAAAAAGAATCACTTGATTCGCGCATAAGAAAGAACTACGTAGGTTTGATTTCCTCATCACAATTGAGAAATACGTAGGAGCAAAGGGAAACACCCTTGTCGACCACAAAAAGATAAAAAAAGAGTGAATAGGCAATTTAGTCCCTGAGATTGTAACCACTTTGCATATTAGTCCCTGACTTAAATTTTAATTCATAATAGTCCCTAACTTTACATAAGTTTTGCAAAATAGTCCCTGTCGTTAATTTCTCAGGTGACGGCGTTAGTGAGGTGTATAGGTGGCAATTCAGTGCCACGTAGATTGTCCAACGTGGCACTGAGGTCTGCATCTATAAATTCTCTCTCACATGCAAGGTTGCTTCTTCTTCCCCAAAAAAATTAGGGTTTACGAAGCTGCTGGTTGCTTCTTCTTCTTCTTCTTCCCACGCTGAGTTGCTTCTTCTTCTTCTACTCTGAGGCTCTGTCCTTGCTGCTTGTTCACTTGATTTGTCCATGTCTGCAAGTGGCAGTTGTTGTGCATTTTCTGGTAGTTTCATTCGGCAATGCCACCATGGAAGACGTGCAGCTATTCGAACTGCAAGAACAAGGAGAAACCCAGGAAGGTTATTCTATACTTGTGCATTACCCCAAACAGACCCAGATAACTATCAATTTTTTCAATGGGTTGAAGAAGAAAACCAACTTTCTAATTCGTCTTCTGTCTCAAGAGAAACAATGGTAGTGGCTGATTTGAGGCTACAAATTGAAGCTTTGCAGAAGAAAATGAGAAATTTAACAAACATTGTGTTGTTAGGTTTTTCATTTTTAATTGTAATGTTAGTTTTAGGGGGAATGTACTTTAGGTAAAATGTGTAATAGCAGCTTTTGATATTGTAATTGTTGTTTTGTTGAAGAATTTGTAGTAGGAAGTAGCTTTTGTAGTGTAATAGCAGCTTTTGTTGCTACTGTCAATTGTTGTTTTGCTGAATAATTTGTAATAGGAAGTAGCTTTTGTAGTGTAATAGCAGTTGTTGTTGGTACTGTCAATTATCCATTTCAATTAAATATAATTTGTTGGTGAAATTTGTTGCTGAAATTTGCAGTTTATTAAATATAATTTAATAAAAGAAAGAGAATTAGGTAATAAGAAGCAACTCATAATGTATGTTGGGATGGATTGTACTACTCCAACTCCAAATCCAACACAGTGTATAATTTATAAAAGAAAGAGAAGAAACATGACTTTAGATCAATTTCACATAATATTTGACATCCCAAAGCATGGTAGTTAGAAGCAATTGTTCAGTAGGCCATAATGTTTACATCATTCAGTAGTTAGAAGCAATTGTTCAGTAGGCCATAATGTTTACATCATTTCACATGCCAGTGAAGCTTTCAAAATATACAACTACACATCCTAATATCAAAATGCAACAAAAAATGCTTCTTCAGTTTTCTTCATCAGCAACCTTCAAACTCAGCAACCTTCAAAATGCGCAACAAAAAATGGGTCTTCAGCAACCTTCAAAATGCAACAAAAAATGCTTCTTCAATTTTCTGCATCATCTTTATCAGCAACCTTCCTTTGTTTGGCTCTTGTTATGGCTAGCTTATTCCTTGCTATTGGTGGAACAGTAGTTGCTGGGACCTACATGTAAATGCCAAACATGAATAATTGTAATATATAAAAATGGAGTGCTGCAACAAATTAGGTTCAGATAAAACTACTTTGTTGTGACAAATATTTACCATCAACTCCATGTCACTATCTTGTGACAAATGAGGCTGAGATAAATTAATCTCCACCGGATCTTGTTGAACATGAGCAGCAGCTTCTTCAGCCTCATTCAAAGCTTGTTCATCTTGAGATAATAGGTGGTCATCCTCATTTGAAGTTGATGGTGCAACATATTTCTTTGGCCTAACAGGAACTCCAATATTTTTACAGCTTCTAATGTTATGATTGGTTTGGCCACACCTTCCACATGTAAACTCAGCCAATTTCCTCTTTAGCTTATGTCCTGTGACATTGTCCTCATCTACAGATCTCCTTCTATTTTTCTTTGGCCTTCCTCTTTGGACCTTTTTATGTGGTGGAACAGGGTGTGTATACTGTGTCTGGGCCCAATATTGTGGTCCTTGGACTGGTTCAATAAAATGATGGTATGTCTTATTATAAGCTTCTATTGACAGCACTCATGACACATGTCCTCAGGCTTCCCTCCTTTGTGAGTTATTGTTGCAATGGCATGTCGGCATGGCATCCCTACATCAAAGTTGTAAAATCAGCACACATGTAGGTTAGGAATGAAAAAAAAACTATAAAGAACACAACCTGTTAGTTGCCATACTCCACAAGTGCATGTCCATTCACCTAAATTGACCTCAACCTTATTCCCCCACATGTGGACCTCATATCTCAGGCCCATGTTATCACCACACCAAATGGGAGTCCATTGATTAGCAAAATGGAATTCTTTTTCTAGTCTTTTATACTGCACTGGACATAATGGTCCAGGTTTTCCAGAAAGTTTAACCTTGCGGGCAGCCATGGTTCTCATGATATAACTTCTAATTTCTTCAAGCATTGTGATAATAGGCTTGCATCTATACTGCAGAATTCTGGAATTGAATACCTCACAAGTGTTGTTGCATATATTGTCCACCTTGGGTATTGTACTGAAGTGGGCTTTTGTCCATGCTTGTTTGGGCCATTTATTCAAATACTCCCAAGCCTGGCAGTTGATTGTCTTCAAATGGGCCATATGGCCTTCAAACTCAGCAACAGTAGTGGATTTTGCACATTGCCACACAATTCCTTTAAGTTCCTTGCTTTTCCATTGCTTTGTAAAATTTTTCCAAAGATGCAAGACACAAAATCTATGAGGTGCACCAGGCATGACTTCCTGTAAAGCTGGAATAAGTCCCTGAAAAATTGCAGCAAAGTAGTAAATACTTCTGGACTAGTCCCTAACTTATGTCATTAACTTCAATTAAATACCTAACTTATGATAAAAATTGCAAATCACACCATGTCATACCTTTTGCATGTCTGACATGAAATTCCACCCATTCTGTATGTAATCCCCAAGATCTTCATGCAACAAAGTTAAAAACCATTTCCAATTGTCTTTGTTCTCAATGTCCACAACAGCATAAGCAATAACATAGATGTGGTTATTGCCATCAAGCCCAACAGCAGAGAGCAAGTTTCCTCCAAATGCACTCTTTAGGAAACATCCATCTAGACCTATGAATGGTCTACATCCAGCAACAAACCCCTTCTTACAGCCAGCAAGACAAATATATAGCCTCTGAAATTGTGGTGGACCTTCTGGACTTGGCACTGTGTTGATCTTAACTGTTGATCCAGGATTGCTCCTCAACAATTCATGTGCATAATCAAATAGTTTGGCATATTGTTTCCTCTCATTCCCTTCCACTAATTGCTTTGCTTCTTTCATGGCTCTCCACATCTTTGTAACTTCAATGTGCACTCCAAACTCTTGCTTACGAAATCAAATAATTTCACATTTAAGGGTTGGCTACATTCTGAGTTTGCCCTCAAGTTTACTGACCACCCACTGTCTATTTGCTTGTTTGTTGTTCACTTCTCTGCAGCAATTATGGTTATGCTTAAATGTCTTTATCTGAAAAGAGTTTCTAACTTCATTCTTTGCACAGTAGATTTCCCAATCACAAAATGCCTTCTTGCATTTTGCTCTAGCCCTCTGTTTATCATTCTTCTTCCACTTGAACTCCCTGCCCATCAATATGCTATACTCCCTCAAGGCAGATTTAAATTCATCTAGAGTACCAAACTCCATCCCTAATTCCAACTTCTGTTCACCAGCTCCACTACTTTGACTATATTGAGGATAAACTTCAACATCCTCATCTTCATCATCACTACTAATGGGGATATTAAGCTCCTCTGAATGATAACCATCTGTCTCAACTTCAGCTTCAACTTCATTCAACATACAAGAGAAATTTATAAACCACTCAGCATCTGTCTCATCATTGTCAACTTCCTTTTCCTCCTCACTATCAGCAACATCTCTCTCTTCACCATCAGCATCTCTCTCCTCACCAGCTTCAGCATCCCTCTGCTCACTACCATCTCTTTGCTCACCAGCATCAGTATCCCTCTGCTCACTACCATCTCTTTGCTCACCAGCATCAGTATCCCTCTGCTCACCACCATCCCTCTGCTTACCAGCATCCATCTGCTCACCAGCATCTCTCTGCTCTCCAGCACCAACATCTGCATCAATGGTGATAAAGTAAAAATTAATCATATTAATTAATTATGGTAACCATGTCGGACCAAGTACAGATGAATTAAAACTTACCTTCCTCATGGCCAGCAACAGGTACATCATCTAAATCATCCTCATTCTCAACAGCTTTTCGAATTGGATCACATTCCAAGTGCAACATTTGTGGGACTTCTTCTAAAATTGGATCTACTTCATGATGAAAATAAACATTTATCTCATTCTCATTTTCAAAAGCATCCCTAACTAAGTGTAATATATCTCCATCAGTTGTACAACTCCTTAACCCATGATTAAAATCTAAGTCCTTATCAATCAACCAAAAACATTCTCCTATATTACTATACTTCTTACAAGCTTTCACCAGATCATATAAGATAAATGCATTCAGGCAATCTGCAGATATATCCTCCCAAACGTCAAATTCTCCGCCTATATATTCAACCTTTCCATCACTGGCACGTGGAGTGAATCTTCCTCCATGGTGCAATACTAAAGTTATATTGTCATTCATTCTACACAATCAGAAACCGCAAACATGGTCAGATATTAGGAAATAAAAAAACCTACCTCAAAAAGCGTGAAGACATTGACATTGTCAAAAACCGCGAAGACACAATCAAAAACCAAAAACATTGTCATCTATAAAAACAGAGCATCATAAACGAAATTAATAAACGATCATAAACCTCCCTACGAAGCGCGAAGACAATGCCGCAGATGAAACCCCTCGAACATGTAAAACCCCAAATCAAACCACCAAAACAATGCAAACGAATTGAATGAAACCACCAACCTGACAAAAAGCGCGAACCCTCAATCACGAGAATGGGAGGGAAGAGCAACAGTGAAAGGGAAAATGGGTTTACTTCATTTTTGATTTCTTTTAAACCTAATTTTTCAATTCAGTCCTTGCCTTGCCACATAATATTGCTGACTTGGACTCAAACCTGCCACATTGGATGCTTACATTTGCCAAATAGACATTTGACTAACGGAGGAAATTAGATTTTAACAGCAGGGACTTATTTGCATAACGGAGGTAAAGTTAGGGACTATTATGAATTAAAATTTAAGTCAGGGACTAATATGCAAAGTGGTTACAATCTCAGGGACTAAATTGCCTATTCACTCGATAAAAAAATATAAAAAGGGTATAAAGGATATAAGGACATAAAAGGGAACGTAAAAATCAAAGTCATGTTTGCACATTCGATTAAAGGCTGCCATCCCTTGTGACGGACGTGTGGGGTGCTAATACCTTCCCCGTGCGTAAATAAAACTCCTGAGCCTTTCACTTAAAAGTTCATAGATCGCGTCTTTTCCGGTTTTTCCGACGTTTTCCTTAAATAAACGTTGGTGGCGACTCCGCGCGTATTCCTTTCGTGGAACATGTATCCCGCGAGTCACGCGTCACCCTCCCGCCGAAGGGTAGGTTCTGACACCCACCAACGTGCAAGACGAGTAATCTCTGATTGAACGGTCTTGGAAGTCAACACTCAGGAGCACAGGTCGCTTGAGCAAACAGACCAATGGCTTGCACTCATATTCTAGTGGAAGCAAAGATGTAATTACGAGGGGATGAGAGAGACAAAGATGTCAAATTTATCCATTTTATTTAGCATTGTAACTGTGGTTTACAGTAATGACATAAACTTGAAAATCCTGATGAGTCACTAGAGACACCTAACAACACCTTTCAAAAATTTCCCCATGTGTGGCATCTCTTGTCAATGTCAAGACTTACACGCGATTCTCCTCAAATTTCAGCCAGCCCGCATCAATTAGACCTTGCCCCTTACGCTTCAGGGCCCTACAATGCTCAATGGAACGCCCTGGGCTTCTCCATGACAAGCACACATTGCGTTTGATTCGTATTCTCGGAGAAATGGAGGTTGATGAACCTTGGTTGGGGTTATGGCTAACATTGAATTATCAAGTAGATATGGGAGCAAGCTAGCATAGGACACCGGAATTTGGGGTGAATCCTACAGGCTTTTTCACTGCACAATTCATTTCTTGGTTGGTGTTTTGGCTCGTGCTAAAGGTGGTGTTTAGCATTGGTTGTGTGGAAGGTGGGTTTTGTAGTTGATTTAGGGGTGGCCTTTGTGGATAACTGGGTGGTGGGTAAGGAGAAGGGTTGTTATTGGCTGAGTAATGACATTGTTGGGTTGGTGGGAAACTTGGCCGTATAGGACTGGCAGTCATAGCATGGGTTTCTCCCTGATTCTCACCCTCTTCATTTGCCCCAGTTTTCGCATTCATCAAAGCAGGATAATCATATTTGCCTCTTTCCATACCCACTTTGATCCTTTCGTCGGCGAAGACCAAATCCACAAAGCTTGAAGGTGTGTAACCCACCATTTCCATAATAGAACACTGGTAATGTGTCTACTATCATTGTTATCATTTCTTTCTCCGTCATTGAGGGAACCACTTGGGCTGCCAAATCCCTCCACCTTTGGGCGTATTCTTTGAAAGATTCGTGCCCCCTTTTTGAACATGTTCTGTAGTTGCATCCTATCTGGAGCCATACCAGAATTGTACTGACACTGCCTAACGAAGGCAACCATTAGGTCCTTCCAAGAATGGACTCGGGAAGGTTCCAAGTTAGCGTACCAGGTAACAGCTACCCCAGTAAGACTTTCTTTGGAAGAAATGTATCCGCAGTTCCTCATCTTTTGCGTATGCCCCCATCTTCCGACAACACATCTTTAGATGGTTCTTGGGGCAAGTAGTCCCCTTGTACTTGTCAAAGTCTGGCACCTTGAACTTGGGAATGACCATGTTCGGGGACTAGGAACAAATTTTCTAGATTAGCAAAGGCATAATCTTCACCTCCTTCAATGGCCCTGAGCCTTTCCTTTAGATGATCCAACTTTCCCTTTTCAGCCATAGCAGGAGGGGCTCTTCCCACCGCAAAATGCAACGGTTGTGGTTGTGGGCGAAACTGAGGGCCCTTCAAAGTGTTTGGCATGGGTATACACCAACTACTTGCCCTTCAGTGGCATATCTGAGGCAAGGCTCAAAGTCCGCTAGATTGTGGTGGGGCATTTCATGTGTCCCCCCCACGGTTTAAGAGACATGTGCATGATGAGGTTGTCAGCTTTCAATGAGTATGGGAGTGGAGTTATTGACATCATCATTGGGAATGTACCCCACATTGGGTGGTGTACAGTTGGGAGGCAGGCCATATGGCGGGAAGGCATGCTTGTTTTGAATTTGCACACCATGGGGGCCGTCCCTACTTCCCAAATCTTTGCCTACCATATCTGAGGTTGGATGATTCATTTTCTTGAGGCCAGATGGGGGCATCGAGTTCACCTTAGCGACAGCGCTGGTAGCGGCAACTGCAACTGTATTGGCTTCCATTATCTTCCTCATGCTCATCATGGCTTCCATCATCGTGGCCATTTGCTCTTTCATGGCCTCCATGTCAGCCTTGATCTGTTCTTGCACCTCCTCTACTTCACTCATTACTCTAGCTCTAGCACGAGTTCGGTAAGGGTGTCGTAAAGTGTGTTCTTTTCTTTCGGTTGACAATGATTAAGTTCATTTTTTTTTTATTTCATTTTTATTTTTTTATTTTTTTTAAGGAAAGAATGCAATGAGCAATGCAACCAATGAAAAGCATGGATGTATGTGAATGATACACAGTTGAAGTATTGCGAATTTTTACGCAGGACATGGGGTTGAATCAATTTTAATTTTTCAACATGGTCCATGACATCTTGGTCAAGGTGAAATTGGAAGTAACAAGGACATCAACAGTCCTAAATGTGTTTGGCAGTAGACGAAGCAGTGATGTAACTCGATTCATCTTTTGCCCCAATTTTTGCAAGATGGTTACTCCCATACTTCAACTTGACTTGATGAACTTTTTTTGAAAAAGCATGAGTTTAGTTCAACCCTATAATCCAAGGAATGGTAATTCTGATCGCCAATACTTCAACAACCTTTCATAGGGATGAATAACTCGGGCATACTTTAAGCTATGCATGGAAAATGTAATTATGAAATTGAGATGCCCGAAGAAACATCATTTCCTAGTTAACCATGCATTAGGTACCATGTTCACTCATTTTGTTTTTAAGTGAAACGGGTTTATGATCCCAACATGGTTGGCTCATGGTACCGAATATATGCAACCAAGAATGCATCATGAATATATGCAACCAAAAGGTATGCAGTTTGTAGAACAAAACGTATGTTGAACGCATATGCATGATGATGCAATGACTCATGCAAAATGTGATGTTGGAATATGATAACGGACAAATGCAGGCACGATATGTTCATTATGATGCCATGAAGAGATGCTTATGCGATGCATGATATGAATGCATGCTAGAAATAAAATGCGAGAATGATTTGATTCGCACTGACTTTTGGAGTAAAAACATGGGACAAACTCATTTTATTCAAAAAGTTATAACTAGTCAAGATCTGAGTGATAATACAAACTTCCTAGCGGTTTCTAATTATATGGGCCATGATGGAAGCTTGCTTGTGGGGCTTCTATGGAGGCTGGATCTTTGAGCTTCAATGAGGTCCTTTAATGGTGATTTTCCACCATGGAGATGCAGCGGAAGACAAAGGAGAAGAGGTGAGAGGAGGCGCCATCCACTAGGGAATAAGCCATGGAAGAAGGAGCTTCACCACCAAGATAAGCCTTGGATAAGAAGCTTGGAGAGGATGCTTCAATGGAGGAAAAGAAAGAGGGAGAGAAAGAGAGAGGGGGGGAACACGAAATTGAAGGAATAAAAGAGGGAGAGAAGTGGAAATTTGTAGTATGTCTCACAAGACTCTCATTCATCAAAGTTACAACAAGTGTTACACATGGTTCTATTTATAGACTAGGTAGCTTCCTTGAGAAGCTTTCTTGAGAAAACTTCCTTGAGAAGCTTCTTTGAGAAAACTTCCTTGAGAAGCTAGAGCTTAGCTACACGCACCCCTCTCATAACTAAGCTCACCTCCTTGAGAAGCTTCCTTAAGAAGATTCCTAAAGAAGCTAGAGCTTAGCTACACATACCTCTCTAATAGCTAAGCTCACCTCCTTGAGATGAGAAGCTAGAGCTTAACTACACACCCCCTATAATAGCTAAGCTCACCCCCATGACAAAAACATGAAAATACAAAAAAAAAAGTCCTTACTACAAAGACTACTCAAAATGCCCTGAAATACAAGGCTAAAACCCTATACTACTAGAATGGCCAAAATACAAGGCCCAGACGAAGGAAAAACCTATTCTAATATTTACAAAGATAAGTGGGCTCATACTTAGTCCATGGGCTCGAAATCTACCCTAAGGCTCATGAGAACCCTAGGGCCTTCCCTTGGATCTCTAGCCCAATCTACTTGGAGTCTTCTACCCAATGCCCTTGCGGGGTAGGATTGCATCAGGCCATTAAGTCTATCATATGCTGACAATAGTTAAGAAGTCCGTGGATCTCCACGGGGGCAGAGTAGGTGTCCGCCATTGCTTTGGCCTCGGCTAGAAATCGGGGAAGTTCTTGACTCCCATTCAAGGTAAGAGCAAATCAGTCCATCCACATGGTTGCCTCTTGATGTAACGAGTCAATTACCCTTCCTCTAGCCTCCTTTTCTGTGTACACTTGAGCATACTCATCCGCCACTCTATGCTCGTGGGCCGTGGCTAGATTTAGTTCTTCTAGGTACTTGTTGATGATAGTTAACATGTTGGTCTTTGTCTCGCATAACCGCTGAGACAAACTTCTCTTAGACCTTGAGCAAACCTTCAACTCATCTTTCAAGATCAAACTGTCTACTCGTGATTGGTCCCTTTCCTCTCTTCGAAGTTTAAGCTCGCCATTGCTGCCCCACAGAGCCACTCGGAACTTGTTCCGACCGTGCTTTTCCCTACGAGCCCTCTTGGTTTCTTGTTCCAAGGCTTTGGTGGTAGCTATATTTATATCTCTCAGTTCGGCATTCTTCTTTCGGATTTTAAGAGCTGCTGATTTGAACCTTTCTTTGATTGTTTGAGCTTGCTCGAGTTCCACCCTAAGGGCCTGCACCTCTTCGTCTTCATCCGGTGCCTCAACTTCCTCCCTTTTAGCGGTTCTCCAACTCGGGAGCCAATCCAAACCTTGCACGTGGGCTCTTAACCACTTACGGTAGCCACCAATGGGCTCATTGTTACTGCCCCTGAGTTCTTTGTCCTTCTTTTGCACCACCTCCCATGCCTTGCAGACCTTCTGAAGTGTCTCCACATTGGTCTTATCGAAACCTCGTGAAATGACAAGCGCGAGCTCTTCCTCTAGTGGTGCCCCTCTATAGGGTAGCCAAGTTTCCTTATAGCAAGAACGGGATTGTAACTGATGCAACCCCTCGTCCCCATCAAGGGAACATTCGGAAATCCTCCGCACGAAATAAGAACTCCGGTTCTTTCTTCTTTCCATCGAGGGAACCAGTTGACAGACGCTCCTTCTTTGTTTGCTAAGAGTTGGTCCCAATTTGCCCCTCCTTTCTTTTTGCATGCATTACCTCTTGGCGGGCAAGCATGCCTTACCTCTTGGCGAAAAAGGTGTGGAACAAACCATACATAAAGAGCTGGAGTATAGCAAACAATCCTCGTACTGCTCTTCTCACATCTTCAGTCGAAGGTGTCATATAGGTCGGCTAGCATAGCGACAACCGGGCTTTCCTTGTGGTCATGATAGGCGAGAAAAGCGTCGATTGTTGCTAGGTCCACCAACCCATCCATATTTGGAAAGAGGACTCCCTTGAAGATCAACAGTGCGAGAATATCCATGAACGGGGCCCATTCGCCTCTACCTGCCAAGATTTTTGCTTTTGCCTTCTAAGTACTTTCGTGGTAGGCCCACTATGCCGTTTCGAGTTTGCTTTACGCAGTCCAATCCTCTCGCCGAATCCCTGACCACAATTGCAATTTTGCTCAAGGAGGGAACAAACCCAGAGAAAAGATACGGTTTCCTTCCCCCAAGAGGACATCCTAGAATCTCCTCAAATTCCTCAACGGTTGCTACTAATTGGAAGTCTCCAAACGTGAAGCATCTCAAGGGCTGGTCATAGTATTGGGTGAGTGATGCAATGGCTTTTGTGTTTATCTCTGCTATGGTCAAATCTAAGATCTTTCCGTACGCCTTGCGGAAGGCTTGCATTTGGAGAGGTCCCATCAACCGCCCCAACTCCTTAATGCTGGTGATATCTAGGCCCTTAATCTTGACTTGATAAAACCTTTTGCCAGTTTGATTTGTTCCCATGATTACTAAAGTGAAACAAAAACTCAGTGCGAATCAAAACTCTGGCATCTATCATGGGTGGAATGGATGAATGCATGAAGAAATGCACATGACACAGATGCCATTTATGAATATGGGGACCCGGGAAATTGTCTCCTTCTTAGATACAACGTCTTGGGGTAGCATAGTGCCCGACGTATGTATTTAAGAAGGTGACACGAACCCTCCGTTGGTTTGCGAAAGAGAGGGGATCAAGACAGAGCCCGTGTGTGATGCATATGCGAAAGGCACAACACAGGAGTGTACAGTATGATAATATTCACAAAATATAAGCAAAAAGGTACGTTACACTTATGCATGGCAGTGTGAAAATGGCACGCAGCGTGTCCGCTTCGTGCCCCTATTCAAGGGACCTATATGGGGGAGAGCTAAAAAGGTTTTTAGTGATAATCCCCAAGGTGGTCATATCTCTCTTGATGCTCTCTAGAGGTATCATCCTCTTCGAAGAACATACTGCAGCAGTAGGGACTACTAGCAACAATATGTTTTCAAAGAGAAAAACTCTAGATGAGGGTTCACTGTAATCAAGCAAGTCAGAGACCTAGCATGATCACAGATTCACCTCCACTCCTTATGTTCCCACGAACCCGGGTATAGGGCCCTTTTTTCAACTCACCATGTGTGCAAATAGTGTTGGTGTTTGTGTGCATCAAATGAATAAATATTTACCTCATTCATACATTTTAAAACGCACTAAAAGCATCAAAGAGTTATATATACAAGAACATAAGAAAAATAAAGGGAAACCAACAAAGGAGGGTGTCATGATAAAACATTGCACAAGATTAAATGGCATAACTTTAAAAAAATATTCCCCAGTGGAGTCGCCAACTGTCGCAACCTACCCTTCGGCGGGAGGGCGACGCGTGACTCGTGGGTGCGTGTTCCAAGAAAGGAATACGCGTGGAGTCGCCACCAACGTTTATTTGAGGAAAACGTCAGAAAAACCGAAAAAGACCGAATCTACAAACTCTAAGTGAAAGGTTCGGGAGTTGTATTTACGCACGGGGAAGGTATTTGCACCCCGCGCGTCCGTCACAAGAGACGGCAGCCTTTAATCAAATGTGCAAATATGAATTTATAGTCTTTTTCCCTTTTTACGTTCTTATGTCTTTTTTATGCCTTTTTATGTTTTTATCTTTTTGTGGTCCACAAGGGCGTTTTCCTTTGCTCCTACGTATTCCTCAATTGTGATGAGAAAATCAGACCTACGTAGTTCTTTTGTGAACAAAGCATTTTGGTTAAGTTATTTTTTTATCCTTTTTTGCAAGATATGTTTTTATTGAATGAAAGGTCATTTAAGGCGTTGGACCATTAGACAATCTTTCGATTCTTTTGAAAAGTAAGAAAACATTAGGGCATTGGACCATTAATGATCTCTTTATTTTTGAAAGAGGTAACAAAGTTACATATTGATTTTAGGCTTTCTAGAAATCTACACTAAACCAATAAAAGCGGAAAAGACCATTTCAAGGAGTTGGACCTTTGAAAATGGCCTTTTTCAGGCGTTGACAAAAAGTTTGATTTTAGCCTTATTTTCACTTTGGTTATTAGTCAATTCAATTAAGAAAGAAAAATCCCAAAGAGAAATGTCCGATGGATTTTTTTTTTATTTTACTAAAAGATATTTTTTGATTATTATATTATTATTTTACCTCTTTTTGGTTTCCAACGTGGTTACGGCATGACCGAACGGTCGAATTTCATTTTAACAGAAATTAACAGATGTTACAATTCAAATGATCGGTGGAAATTTATTTTATTTTTTGATTAGGCGAGAAAATGACTTAAGTAAATGACTAAAGCACGTCAAAAGGGGGTACGGAAAGTAAATGAAACGAAAATAAAAGTACGTGAAACAAATGAGGACCACTATGGGTACATAGAATGAAAAGAACGTCAAAGAACGGTTGAAAATCTTCACAAAATTACCCACGGAAACGTTACGAAAACGTTACAGAAGCGCCTCGGCTTCGATTTTCTTCACGGAAACAATTTTTTTCACTAATTTCAAGTAATCTCGAATTACCAGGAGGGCTGAACCTTTTTTCCTTTCACTTCTCCCCCTATTTATAGGAAAATAGGGGAGAAGTTTGCCACCCAGCTCGACCAGGCGAGCTCAGCTCGCCCAGGCGAGCTAGGTTGCTTCCTCCAAAAGTAACCGCCTTCTGGAGGAATTTTCTGGAAGGCTCAAGTGGGCCTAGTTGCTATTTGCACCCCCATTTTTACTAAATACACCCACTTGCCCTTTTTTGGTGATTTTTTTTTCCGTAACGTTACAAAACTTTACGAATTTCGTAATGATGCTTGTTTTCTTTCCGTAATGTTACGAAACCTTACGGATTGCGTAATCATCCCTTTTTTGTCTTCCGGAATGTTACGAAACTTTACGGATTGCGCACTAACACTTCCTTTCAATTTCCGGCATCTCACGAAACTCCACGGATTGTGCTACAATGCTTTCTTTTGACTTCCGGCATGTCACGGAACTTCACGAATTGCCTAACGATGGGTGCCAAGTACCTCGAAGTGGTCAAACAAGGGTCACATCCCAACAACGGATGGTCCCCAGACGAAATTAGGGTATGACAATCCCCATTCACAAAGCTTCAAAGGTTTAACCGCCTGAGAACTTTGTCTTAACACATTGGAGGGTACATCCTTTGTTGTACAAGTAGAGGGTACATCTACTTGGGTTGTTGACTGAGAGCAAGAGAGGGTACATCTCTTGTGGATCAGTTCTAGTGGAGGGTACATCCACTAGGTTGTTCAAAGAGAACAAGGGAGGGTACATCCCTTGTGGATCTTTGCTTGTAAAAGGATTTTTACAAGGTTGAAAAGAAATCTCAAGGACCATAGGTCGCTTGGGGACTGGATGTAGGCACGGGTTGTTGCTGAACCAGTATAAAAACTCTTGTGTGTTTGTCTCCTTCTTCCCTACTCTTTTAATTTCCGCTGTGCACTTTAATTCCCGCTTTTACTTTTGGGTAAGTTTCTTTTCTATTCTTCATTTACTTAACAACATAGTAAAAGCCTTAGAAGACTAAATTTTTAATTAGTAAAGGTTTAGGGATAATTAATTCAACCCCCCTCTTAATTATTATGAGGCCACTTGATCCAACAAGTGGTATCAGAGCAGGTTTCTTGTAGAAAGTTTAACCACTTCAAGATTAATGGCCCCTTTAGATTCTTTGTTTTTCAAAAGCATTTTCAGGAATAGGTTATTCCAAGATCATGATGATGACCAAGTCAACTCGTGTCTCATGACAAAATCTCATGAGAACAACAAAGAAGAATCTGTAAGGAAGAAGTGGTACATCGACAGTGGATGTTCCAAGTATATGACAGGAGATGTATCCAAATTTACAACCATTTCTCCTAAGAAAAATGGACACGTTACATATGGCGACAACAACAAAGGCAAAATTATTGGATTTGGTAAAATAGGTACGAGTTCTTCTACTCCTATTGAAAATGTTTTACTTGTAGAAGGTTTGAAGCATAACCTATTAAGTGTTAGTCAATTATGTGACAAAGAATATAAAGTATCTTTTGATTCTGAAAAATGTGTTATTAAGCACGAGCATGATAAAGATATTGAACATATAGGTTTCAGAGAAAATAATGTCTACATAATTGATTTAAAACAAAAATCTGAAAATGATAGATGTTTTCTAAGTAAAGATTGTGATCCATGGTTATGGCATAAGAGAATTGCTCATATTAACATGGATCATCTAAATAGATTAATTTCATTTACCTAAATTAAAATTTGAAAAAGATAAGTTATGTGATGCATGCCAAAAAGGTAAACAAACAAAAGTATCTTTTAAATCTAAAAATGTTGTTTCCACCACTCAACCATTGCAATTATTACACATGGATTTGTTTGGACCATCTAGGGTCATGAGTTTTGGTGGAAGTTACTATGCATTAGTAATTGTTGATGACTATTCTAGGTATACTTGGACTTTATTTCTTACTCATAAAAATGATGCATTTCATGCATTTAGAAGACTTGACAAAGTCATTCAAAACAAAAAGAATCTTAAAATTATCTCCATCAGAAGTGATCATGGAGGTGAATTTGAAAACAATGATTTTGAAATGTTTTGCGATGAATATGGCATAGAACACAACTTTTCTGCACCTAGGACACCCCAACAAAATGGAGTAGTAGAAAGAAAAAATAGAGCCCTAGAATAAATTGCTAGAACTCTTTTAAATGACACACCACTTCCAAAATACTTTTGGGCAGAAGCAGTTAACACCGCATGTTATATTATGAACAGAGCCTTAATCAGACCCATTCTTAAGAAAACCCCATATGAACTTTTTAATAATAGAAAACCAAACATTGCTCATTTACATGTTTTTGAATGTAAATGTTTTGTCCTAAACAATGGTAAAGAAAGTCTAAGAAAGTTTGATCTAAGGCAGATGAGGGTATCATCCTTGGGTATTCCTTACATAGAAAGGCATTTAGAATATACAACAAAAGAACCATGACAATTGAGGAATCAATACATGTTACTTTTGATGAAACTAATATTACCTCCCTGAGAAAGGAGTTTCTTGATGATATTGCAAATTCTTTGGAAGATACACAAAATGAAGAAAAAAATCTAAAAAGGAAGAGAGATGAAGAAAATGAGGATGTTCAAGATGATATAGTACAAGAAAATGATGATCTTCCCAAAGAATGGAAAACTTCAAGAAATCATCCTCTTGACAACATCATCGGTGATATCTCAAAAGCGGTAACAACTAGACACTCTCTTAAAGATTTATGCAATAATATGGCATTTGTTTCATTAATAGAACCTAAAAAATTTAAGGAAGCTATTATAGATGACCATTGGATAGTAGCTATGCAAGAAGAATTAAATCAATTTGAAGGAAATGATGTATGGGAATTAGTAGAGAAACCTTCAGATTATCCAATCATAGGAACTAAGTGGGTATTTAGAAATAAATTGGATGAAAATGGTATAGAAATTAGGAATAAAGCTAGACTTGTAGCAAAAGGATATAACCAAGAAGAAGGTATAGACTATGAAGAAACTTTTGCACCTGTAGCTAGATTAGAAGCCATTAGGATGCTATAGCATATGCATCAATTATGAATTTTAAACTATATCAAATGGATGTCAAGAGTGCTTTCTTAAATGGTCTAATTCAAGAGGAGGTATATGTGGAACAACCTCCTGGGTTTGAAGACTCATAAAAATTAGACCATGTCTATAGATTAAAGAAGGCACTTTATGGCTTAAAACAAGCACCTAGGGCTTGGTATGAAAGATTAAGTAAATTCCTATTAGAAAAGAATTTCACTCGAGGGAAATTAGATACCACCTTATTCATAAAAAAGAAGGATAATGATGTCTTATTGGTACAAATTTATGTTGATGATATAATTTTTGGATCTACTAATGAATCTTTGTGCAATGACTTTTCTATTGATATGCAAAGTGAGTTTGAGATGTCCATGATGGGTGAGTTAAATTACTTTCTTGGACTACAAATCAAACAAACAAATGATGGAATCTTTGTCAACCAAGCAAAGTATTGCAAAGAACTCATTAAGAGATTTGGAATGGAAAACTCAAAACACTTGGCTACCCCTATGAACACCAGCTGTTATCTTGACAAAGATGAATCCAGTCAACCTGTTGATCCAAAGCAATATAGAGAGGTATGATTGGATCTCTACTTTACTTATCTGCAAGTAGGCCAGATATTATGTTTAGTGTATGCATGTGTGCAAGATTTCAATCAAATCCAAAGTTTTCACATTTAATGACAGTAAAAAGAATCATAAGATATCTATTAGGAACAGTTAATTTAGGATTATGGAACCCTAAGAATTCTTTATGCAATCTAGTAGGATACTCATATTCGGATTTTACTGGATCAAAAACAGATAGGAAAAGTACTAGTGGCACATGTCAATTCATAGGTCTGCTCTTGTTTCTTGGAATAGCATGAAACAAAATAGTGTAGCATTATCCACAGCAGAAGCAAAATATATTTCTGCTGGTGGTTGTTGTGCACAGATTCAGTGGATGAAGCAACAACTATATGACTATGGAATAGCATTAGATCACAATCCCATAAAATATGATAACTCAAGTGCCATAAACATATCTAAAAATCCAGTTCTTCACTCTATAACCAAGCATATAGAAATTAGGCATCATTTTATTAGAGATCATGTTCTAAAAGGTGATGTTGTTTTAGAATTAGTAGATACTAAAAATCAACTTGCAGACATTTTTACAAAACCACTAAGTAAAGATACCTTCTACAACATTAGAAGAGAATTAGGACTGCTAGATCCTAGTGACTTATTCAAATAATCTATATTATTATGACATTTGAATAATTTAGTATTTCTTTATTTGCATGGTATGATTGAACAATTATGAATTATGTTACATGACTATGTGGTTTTTATATTCATGTTTCTTGCTTCATGATTGGTTTATATTCTTCAATGTATGCCTTGTGAATGATTGTCTTATACTTGTTACGCACTTTGGCTTTTTGTTGATGCCAAAAGGGGAGAGAAATAGGGATTAAATCAAGAACTCACATGCGTAATCAACTTAATTTTAAGAGAAGCATAAATTCAAAAACAAATGGGGAGAATGGAAATTTATGTGAGTGATCGACTAGGAAAAAGTGTGGGTGTGTGTTTCTTGATTTCAGAAGTTGTCATCATCAAAAAGGGGGAGATTGTAGAAGCAAGCTTCATGATGAATCAAGATTGATTCAAAGAGTTTTGATGATAACAAAGATGATGACAAAAAGCTCAAAGTCAAGAACACTTCATGATAACAAAGATGAAGATCTCAAGAATCAAAGAACGAGTTTAAGATTGAATCAAGAACACTTCAAGGTTCAAAAGGAAATTTGATTTCAAGAATCAAGAATCAAGTTTCAAAATACAAGTTCCAAGAATCAAGATCAAGATTCAAGACTAAAGATTCTAGAATCAAGAGAAGACTCAATCAAGATAAGTATTAAAAAGTTTTTTCAAAAACTGAGTAGCACATGAACTTTTCTCAAAAACCTTTTACCAAAGAGTTTTTACTCTCTGGTAATCGATTACCATTAGCAAAATGGTTTTCAAAAAGCCTTCAACTGAATTTACAATGTTCCAATTAATTTCAAAATGTTGTAATCGATTACAATAATTTGGTAATTGATTACCAGTGTGTTTGAATGTTGGAATTCAAATTTAATTGTGAAGAGTCACATCCTTTCACAAAAAGCTTTGTCTAATCGATTACACTGATTTGGTAATCGATTACCAGTGATAGTTTCTGAACAAAATCAAAAGATGTAACTCTTCCAATAGTTTTCAACTTTTTCAAATGGTTTTCTTAAGATTTTCTAAAGGTTATAACTCTTCTAATGGTTCTCTTGACCAAACATGAAGAGTCTATAAAAGCAAGACTTTGATTTGCATTTCATGTACTTTTTCAAATTCATTCTTTAGACAATAAACTTTTGCCAATTGATTTCTGAGTCTCTTTGAACTTCTTCTTCTTCTTCCTTTTGCCAAAATCTTTCCAAAGTTTTCTGGTTTTCCAAACCTTGAAAACTTGTGCTATTCATCTTTTTCATTCCCTTCCCCTTTTTCCAAAAAGAATTCGCCAAGGACTAACCGCCTGAATTCTTTTAGTGTCTCTTCTCCCTTTTCCAAAAGAACAAAGTACTAACCGCCTGAATTCTTTTGTGTCTCCCTCCTCCCTTGTCAAAGAAATCAAAACAACATAGTCTGAGAATTCTTTTGATTCTTCCCTTTCCCATATACAAAAGATTTCAAAGGACTAACCGGCTGAGAATTCTTTTGTATCCCCATTCACAAAGTTTCAAAGGTTTAACTGCCTGAGAACTTTGTCTTAACACATTGGAGGGTACATCCTTTGTGGTACAAGTAGAGGGTACATCTACTTAGGTTGTTGACTGAGAACAAGAGAGGGTACATCTCTTGTTGATCAGTTCTAGTGGAGGGTACATCCACTAGGTTGTTCAAAGAGAACAAGGGAGGGTACATCCCTTGTGGATCTTTGCTTGTAAAAAGATTTTTACAAGGTTGAAAAGAAATCTCAAGGACCGCAGGTCGCTTGGGGACTGGATGTAGGCACGGGTTGTTGCCGAACCAGTATAAAAACTCTTGTGTGTTTATCTCCTTCTTCCCTACTCTTTTAATTTCCGCTGTGCACTTTAATTCCCGCTTTTACTTTTGGTTAAGTTTCTTTTCTATTCTTCATTTACTTAACAACATAGTAAAAGCCTTAGAAGAGTAAATTTTTAATTAATAAATGTTTAGGAATAATTAATTCAACCCCCCTTCTTAATTATTCTGAGGCCACTTGATCCAACATAACCATGAGTGCTTTTATTTGTTTTTTTTATGCCAAAAAACTTTGGTCCAGGTGTCGCAACCTACCCTTCGGCGGGAGGGCGACGCGAGGGCTCACCGGTGCGTCTTCGAAGGAAGGAAAATGCGCGGAGTCGCCACCAACGTTTATTCGAGGAAAACGTCGGAAAAACCGGAAAAGGCGTGGTCTACGAACTTTAAGTGTGAAAGGTTCGGGAGTTGTATTTACGCACGGGGAAGGTATTAGCACCCCATGCGTCTATCACAAGGGACGGAAACCTTTAATCAAGTGTGCAAATATGACGTCAATTTGTTTTATCTTCCCCTTTTTTTACGCTTTTTATGTCTTTTTATGCCTTTTATATTTTTTATCTTTTTGTGGTCGCCAAGGGTGTTTCCCTTGCTCCTACATATTCCTCAATTGTGATAAGGAAATCAGACCTACGTAGTTCTTTGAGAACTAAACGTTGGTTAAGTTGTTTTTATCTTTTTTGCAGGATATATTTTGATTGAATAAAAGGTCATTTAAGGCGTTGGACCATTAAACGATCTTTCGATTCTTTTGAAAGGAGAGAAAACATTAAGGCATTGGACCATTAATGATCTCTTGGTTTTTTGAAAGAGGTGACAAAGCTATGTGTTGATTTTAGGCTTTTAAAAAACACGTTTAACCAATAAAAGCGAAAAGGACCATTTCAAGGCGTTGGACCTTTAAAAATGGTTTTTTTAAGTGATGACAAAAGCTTGATTTGTGAGTTGATTTTAGCCTTAGTTTCACTTTGGTTATTAGTCAATTCGATTAAGAAAGAAAATCCCAAAGGAAAAAGTCCGACTAACCTTTTTTTTATTATTATATTTAAAGATATTTTTTTATTATTATATTATTATTTTGCCTCTTTTTTCTTTTAACCGAGGTTACTGCGTGAACGATCGGTTAGATTTTGTTTTAACAGAGATTAAAACATATTACAACTCAAATGATCGGTGGAAATTAATTTTATTTTTTATTAGGCGAGAAAATGACTTAAATAAATGATTAAAGCACGTCAAAAGGGGGTACGGAAAACAAATGAAATAAAAATAAAAGCACGCGAAACAAGTGGGGACCATTAAGGGCACATAGAATGAATTGAAAGGTTCGATTTCGGGAACATACCGGTTGAAGACTGAAGAACGAACGAAGAACGATGAAGAACGGTGGAAAATCTTCACGAAATCGCCCACGGAAACGTCTCGGAAGCCTTACAGAAGCGCCTCGGCTTGGATTTTCTTCACGGAAACAATTTTTCTCACTAATTTTAAGTGAATCTCAGATAACAGGAGGGTTGAACGAATTTGTTCTGCCCTCCTTCCCCAATTTATAGGGGAAAAGAGGGAGGTGGTTGCCACCCAGCTCGCCCAGGCGAGCTGGGTTGCTTCCACCAGAAGGCACCGCCTTCTGTTGGAACTTCCTGGGTTGCTATTTGCACACCCCTGTTTACTAAATACACCCCCTGTTTAAAAGAGGGTCGTTTGGTTCTTTGAAATGTTCAATAGATACTGAGTTTGAATCTATTAAAATCTCATAAAAGGTTCTTGTTTTATTGTTTGCTATTGGTTTGAAATGTTATCTAGGAGGAAACACCTTAGTTGTGGCTTTCAAGGGATTCTTGTCCCAATACTTCGGCTCTATCTGCAAAATAGTCAAAAAATTGTTTTTATAAATATAACTATTAGAAGGTTTTGGTGCTGATGTTGCTGTTGGGGTTACTATCTATTTCTCTTTAGGAGTATTGCAGATAAATTTTGAATCTTTGGTTTTTTGGATTGGGGTTTTTAGATTCAGAGGCTATGTCAGCCCAGGTTTTCTTAGGAAATTTGGTTATGCAAATTTCTTGAAGGGCCAAAAGTGTTTCGATTGGAAAGGCATAGTTTGCCTTGGTTTGTTATCAGGTTTGGATTTTTGAAGGATCCTGAGTGGATGTGATGCAATCCTACCCCGCAAGGGCATTGGATAGAAGACTCTAAGTAGATTGGGCCAGAGATGCAAGAGAAGGCCCTAGGGTTCTCATGAGCCTTAGGGTAGATTTCGGGCCCATGGGCTAAGTATGAGCCCACTTATCTTTGTAGGTAGGGTATCCTTGAAATGTAGGATATTTCAACCCTTGTATTTTAGGGCACTGTTAGTGGTCTTATATGACTAATTTTTGTATAGAAAACATTTTCCAAAACTTGTATAGTTCCCCAATTTATGGTTATTTTGTAGTGATTTTGTAAATAAATCTTGTTTTATTGTTAAAGTTGTCTCTAGAATATTTCCATTGGATTTAATGATGAAATCTGTGCAATTTCAGGTGAAAAAGAGGCTAAGTCATGAAGTGTTACAAGTGACAGTTGAGCTTAGCTCATCAGTGGGCTAAGCGCACATCAATCGCTAAGCGCAGCTTTAGTGTGCTTAGCGTGACAGAAGAATCTGGCAGAGCATCAATATCAAGGTCACGCGCTAAGTGCGAGATCAGTGTGCTAAGCGCAGCAGTTGTCTTCAGCCAAGCTCAGTGCATGGTTGGCGCTAAACTCAAATCCACTTACTCGTGCTAAGTGTGAGGGTGGCGCTAAGCACAATGTTGCGAATTCAGAGCCTATTTAAAGCCTATCTTGTGCAGAATTAGGGCAGACAACAACAGAACTTTTAAGAGAACTTTTACAGCATAATTTTAGCTACATTCCATAGCACACCACAGTGCCTATTTGGGGAAAAGAGCTCTGGAGGCAACAAGAGGAGCAGCTTTTGCAGAGATACCTAGGTTTTGTAATCTCATTATTGTTAGGTTTTCTTCTGTAATGGTTGGCTAAACACTCTTGTTGAGGATTTCAAAAGAACAACAGATATAATTATTTTAATATCTAATTGATTGTGTTTCTTGTGTTCAATGCTTCTTTCAGTGCTTAAATTTTGTATGCTCTTGGTCTGATCAACCATTTGTGTGCCTGGTTAGGTGACTTTAGCATTGGGAAATGTATTGTTGCCTTAGAACTTGAATGAAGTAGAATTGAAACTTAGTCTTACAAGAGGGATCTGTGGATTAAGTTTTGGTTTTAAATATGTTGTTACAATAATGTTGTTTGGTCTAAGTCTAGTTCAACAAGAGGGATCTGAGGATAAAGCTTAGACTAAATTAGTCTAAACTTTCGTAAGCTATTTAAACTAAGTCTAGTCCAACAAGAGGAATCTGAGAGCAAAGCTTGGATTGATTCAGTCTAACTAGGGATCAAGGTTTAGTAATTTAGGCTACAACATAGAACACAAAAGCATGATTGATTAGAGAAACATCTTTATATACATCAGCTGGTCCGTTAGAAAGACCCAACATCTTTACCCACTGCTGTCAATTTTACTTACTTGCATTTTTACTGTTTTTAACCTAGAATTAGTTTAATTTTGTTCCAAATAATCAATTATTGTAGAAGTAAGCTTCATGATGATGATGAATCAAGATTGATTCAAGTTGTTATGACGATAACAAAGATGATAACAAAACGCCCAAGATAATGATTTCAAGATTGAGTCAAGAACAATTCCCAAGAGAATGATTTCAAGATTGAGTCAAGAACAATTCAAGAATCAAGAGAAATTTGATTTCAAGATTCAAGAATCAAGATCAAGATTCAAGACTCAAGATTCAAGAATCAAGAGAAGACTCAATCAAGATAAGTACTAAAAAGTTTTTCAAAACATTGAGTAGCACATGAAGTTTGCACAAAAGCTTTTACCAAAGAGTTTCTTTTCAAAAGCTTTCAAACTCAATTTACAATAGTCCAATTAATTTCAAAATGGTGTAATCGATTACAGATTTTGGTAATCGATTACCACTGTGTTTGACCGTTGAAATTCAAATTCAATTGTGAAGAGCCACATCCTTTCACAAAAATGCTTTGTGTAATCGAATACAATGATTTGGTAATCGATTACCAGTGATATGTTTTGAATAAAAATCAAAAGATGTAACTCTTCCAATGGTTTTCAATTTTTTCTAAAGGTTATAACTCTTCTAATGGTTTTCTTGACCAGACATGAAGAGTCTATAAAAGCAAGTCCTTAACTTGCATTTTTAAGAAGATCAATTATTACAATCCTTTACAACCTTTGAAACTCTTTGAGCATCTTATTGAATTTCTTCTTCTTCTTCCTTTGCCAAAAGCTTTCTAAAGTTTTCTAATTTTCTAAACCTTGAAAACATAAGTTTGCTATCCATCTTTTTCATTCCCTTCTCTCTTTGCAAAAAAGAATTCGCCAAGGACTAACCGCCTGAATTCTTTTTGTGTCTCTCTTCTCCCTTTTACAAAAGAACGAAGGACTAACCCCCTGAATTCTTTTGTGTCTCCCTTCTCCCTTGTCAAAGAATTCAAAATGACACAGTCTGAGAATTCTTTTGATTATTCTCTTTCCCATAAACAAAAGATTTCAAAGGACTAACCGCCTGAGAATTCTTTTGTTTCCCCATTCACAAAGTTTCAAAGGACTAACCGCCTGAGAACTTTGTCTTAACACATTGGAGGGTACATCCTTTGTGGTATAAGTAGAGGGTACATCTACTTGGATTGTTGTGACTAAGAATAAGAGAGGGTACATCTCTTGTGGATCAGTTCTAGTGGAAGGCACATCCACTAGGTTGTTCAAAGAGAACAAGGGAGGGTACATCCCTTATGGATCTTTGCTTTTAAAGGACTTTACAAGGTTGAAAAGAAATCTCAAGGACCGCAGGTCACTTGGGGACAGGATGTAGGCACGGGTTGTTGCCAAACCAATATAAAACTCTTGTGTTTGTCTTCTTCTTCCCTACACTCTTTAATTTTCGATGTGCACTTTAATTACCACTTTTACTTTTGGTTAAGTTTATATTTTTGTTCTTTACTTTCTTAACAACATAGTAAAAGCCTAAGAATGGTAAATTTTAATTAGTAAAGGTCTAGTAATAATTAATTCAACCCCCCCCCCCTTCTTAATTATTCTGAGGCCACTTGATCCAACAAGTGGTATCAGAGCAGGTATCTTGTAGAAAGTTTAACAACTTCAAGATTCATGGCCTCTTTAAATTCTTTGTTTTTCAAAATTATTTTTAGGAATAGGTTATTTCAAGATCATGATGAAGACCAAGTCAACTTGTGTCTCATGACAAAATCTCATGACAACAACAAAGAAGAATCTATAAGGAAGAAGTGGTACATTGACAGTGGTTGTTCAAAGCATATAGCGGGAGATGTATCCAAATTTACAACCGTTTCCCCCAAGAAAAGTGGACATGTTACATACGATGACAACAATATCAGTAAAATCTCAAAAAAGGTAACATCTAAGCCATCTTTATGAATTAAGGTATGATTAGTATTTTCAGTTAAGTTATTTTTGTTGCTAATAGAAAATAATTGTTGAAATTGTTTGATTGTGTTTACAATGTTTAATTAACTATATTTAGTTTTAATTTTGAATATGTATGATTAATTGAATTTTGTTTGAACTGTTTAATGCTTGAATTGCTTATGTTTTGTTTCTAAGATGATTAGATTCTATTAAAAAATAAAAAATGTTTTGACATGTTAGAATAATTGAATTAAGTACATAATTACCATGATATGTGTTAATGGTTGTTATTTGATACTTAAAATTTAGTGTTTAATTCTCTGGTAATCAATTACCACTATGTGTAATCGATTACATTAGACCAGACTTAGTTCTATAAATTGAAGATAAGTCCAAAATTATTTGATTATGTTAAAATTTATTGTGATTAATTAACAATATTTAGTTTAAAGAATTTCAATATACATGATTGATTTTTTTTTTGGTAATTGTGTCCAACTAGTTGAAAGTTTGAAAATTAAAATTTGCAAGTTATTGGAAGTTTGAAAATTAAAATTTGCAAGTTATTGGAAGTTTGACAATTAAAAATTTGGAAGTAGTTGGAAGTTTGAAAATTAAAATTTGGAAGTTATTGAAAGTTTGAAAATTAAAAGTTGGAAGTTAGAAGTGGAAGTTTGAAAGTTGAAAATGGAAGTTGGAAGTTGAAAAAGGAAGTTACTGGAAGCTGAAATTTGAAATTTATAATTTAAAATTTAAAATTTAAAAATTGAAATTTGAAAATGAAATTTGAAAATTTTTTAAATAGAAATTATTGTGCATAGTTAGTTGATTGTTAATTAAATTTAATGATTGATTGTGTTTGAGAGTTGTTATGATTTTTTATTATATTTAAAGGTTATGTTGATTAAGATAGTGAATATGTATTTTTTATAGATGCAAAATAGTTTGTTTTAATGTCTTTCTGTTATGTATTTAAACTTGAGTATCTTGTTTACTTATTTGGTACTTAGTGAATTATGTTTTGAAACTTTATTAGTACTTTATTTTCTAAAAGTATAAAACTTGTTAGTTGCTTTATGTGTTATGGTTCTACTTGGTTACTTTTGATGACTTATGACTTATTTGATACATATGTTTTTATTATGATTTGTGGATGATTTATTATCTTGTTTTTTTTATAAGTTTTTCTCTCTTGTATGAGTACATTTATTGTATGCTTATCCATTTATGTATAATTTGACATGATTGGATTTTTGTCAAAATTATATTGATATGCTAAAATAATTGAGATAAGTAATGAGTTACCATGTATGTGTTCATAACTAATTTTTGTTACTTAGAATTAAGTTTTGAGTCTCTGATAATAGATTTAGATTATAATTATATTTTGTTTTTAAGCCTTGTATTTGGCTATATTATTATGACATTTGAACAATTTAGTATTTCTTTTATTTGCATGGTATGATTGAACAATTATGAATTATGTTATATGACTATATGGTTTTTTATATATTTGATCTATTCATGTTTCTTGCTCCATGATTGGTTTATACTTTTTAATGAATGTCTTGTGAATGATTACTAGTGTATGTACGTTTTTTTTTACTTGTTACGCACTTTGGCTTTTTGTTGATGCCAAAGGGGGATAGAAATAGGGATTAAATCAAGAACTCACATAAGTAATTAACTTAATTTCAAGTGAAGCTTAAACTCAAAAATAAAGGGGCAGAATATGGAAAATTAAGTGAGTGATCGACTAGGAAAAAATGTGTGTATGTGTTTCTTGATTTCAAGGTTGTCATCATCAAAAAGGGGAGATTGTAGAAGTAAGCTTCATGATGATGATGAATCAAGATTGATTCAAGTTGTTTTGATGATAACAAAGATGATGACAAAAAGCCCAAGAGAATGATTTCAAGATTGAGTCAAGAACAATTCAAGAATCAAGAGAAATTTGATTTCAAGATTCAAGAATCAAGATCAAGATTCAAGACTCAAGATTCAAGAATCAAGAGAAGACTCAATCAAGATAAGTACTAAATTTGTTTTCAAAACATTGAGTAGCACATGAAGTTTGCACAAAAGCTTTTACCAAAGAGTTTTTACTCTCTGGTAATCGATTACCAATAGCAAAGTTTCTTTTCAAAAGCTTTCAAAATCAATTTACAACGTTCCAATTAATTTCAAAATGGTGTAATCGATTATAGATTTTGGTAATCGATTACAAGTGTGTTTGAACGTTGAAATTCAAATTCAATTGTGAAGAGTCACATCCTTTCACAAAAATGCTTTGTGTAATCGATTACAATGATTTGGTAATCGATTACCAGTGATAAGTTTTGAATAAAAAATCAAAAGATGTAACTCTTCCAATGGTTTTCAAGTTTTTCTAAAGGTAATAACTCTTCTAATGGTTTTCTTGACCAGACATGAAGAGTCTATAAAAGCAAGTCCTTAACTTGCATTTTTTAAGAAGATCAATTATTACAATCCATTACAACCTTTGAATCTCTTTGAGCATCGTATTGAATTTCTTCTTCTTCTTCCTTTGCCAAAAGCTGTCTAAAGTTTTCTGGTTTTCTAAACCTTGAAAACAAAAGTGTGCTATCCATCTTTTTCATCCCCTTCTCTCTTTCCAAAAAAGAATTCGCCAAGGACTAACCGCCTGAATTCTTTTTCTGTCTCTCTTCTCCCTTTTCCAAAACAACGAAGGACTAACCCCCTGAATTCTTTTGTGTCTCCCTTCTCCCTTGTCAAAGAATTCAAAATGGCACAGTCTGAGAATTCTTTTGATTCTTCTCTTTCCCATAAACTAAAGATTTCAAAGGACTAACCACCTAATAATTCTTTTGTTTCCCCATTCACAAAGTTTCAAAGGACTAATCGCCTGAGAACTTTGTCTTAACACATTGGAGGGTACATCCTTTGTGGTACAAGTAGAGGGTATATCTACTTGGGTTGTTGTGGCTGAGAACAAGAGAGGGTACATCTCTTGTGGATCAGTTCAAGTGGAGGATATATCCACAAGGTTGTTCAAAGAGAACAATGGAGGGTACATCCCTTGTGGATCTATGCTTGTAAAGGACTTTACAAGGATGAAAAGAAATCCCAAGGACCACAGGTCGCTTGGAGACTAGATGTAGGCACGGGTTGTTGCGGAACCAATATAAAACTCTTGTGTTTGTCTTCTTCTTCCCTACACTCTTTAATTTCCGCTGTGCACTTTAATTACCACTTTTACTTTTGGTTAAGTTTATATTTTTGTTCTTTACTTTCTTAACAACATAGTAAAAGCCTAAGAAGGGTAAATTTTAATTAGTAAAGGTCTAGTAATAATTAATTCAACCCCCCTTTCTTAATTATTCCGAGGCCACTTGATCGAACAATTATCAATGTTTCTTTCAACAATGCCTTATTCCTAAATTTAGCCCTGTGTAAGACTAGTTCCCTAAGTTCGATACTCGGATTCATCCTTTTTAATTTTAAATACTTGACGATCCGGTGCGCTTTCTGGCAAACTGGATTTCCCTTGAACATATTTGTATAAAGAAAAAGTGGACCAAAAAGTAACTACAGGGGAAATCCAATAGGCACCTAGACTAGTTTTTGTATTAGGGGTAGTTTTGTAATTTTGCATGCATTGAGTGAATATTTGATGTGTGTGTTGCTAAATAAATTTAATTGAATTGGGAGAAGCCCAATCCAATTAAATTTTAGAGGGGGAGGTGAGCATTTGTTTGCTACACCCCATTGCCACATCATATAGTCACACTTTGTGCATGTCCTTCATGCTTTACATGCCTCATGACACCTAAGCACACTTAGTGGAGAATCTTGGACTTGATCTTGGATTAGTGGGATGAACCATAGCAAAAATTTACTAATCATAATTAGTGAAATTTTGGCTCCACAAATTCAATTTCAAATTCAAGTAAAATTTGAATAGAAATTCAAATTTCCCTCCAATATTGTGTGACACTTAGGCCATTAATAAAGGCCATGTGTGTTCATTTTTTCAAATTTGATCATTTGAGAATTAAACTTCAAAGTTCAGACTTCTTTAGAGGCACTAAATTTCGTGCTCTTCTCTTCCTCTCCCTTCATTAATCTTCTTCTACCTTCAAGCTCTTATCCATGACTTCCTATGGTGGTGAGCTTCTTCTAGACTCATCTTCTACTTGAAGTGGAGTCTGCATTCATCTTTCTCCTTCTCCATTCCGTTGCAATCAGACCTCAAGAAGCAAAGGAATCCATTGATGAAGAAGATCCAAGGCCTACTAGCTCCATTGATCAAGAGCATCTTCATCTAGGTGATGTTATTTTGCTTCCTCTATCTTTTTGTTCGGTCAATTCACTTTAATTCCTTGTTATTCATCTTATTCTCCATGTATATCCTCCATTGTCTTGTGGTTTGGTGGTGTTAAGAGTAGATTCAAAAAAATAAACCAATTAAATCTTAGATCTACACTTGTTTTTGCATTTCTATGGTTCAAATTTCATAGATCTACTCTTGAATCATGTTTTTGTGTTGATTTTATGTTCTATCATTTTTCAGTCATAATATTCTTGTGCTGAACCTTTAGATATAAATTTTCTTCTAAAATATTGATTAGAAAAAAAACACAAAAATCTAAGTGTAAATCACTTAATCCATGATGTCTTAGAGTCTTGTTTAGTCATAGTAATTCTCACATTATGTTCTAAGTTTGTGTTGAATTTTTATTTTGTTGATTGAATTCTAGATACATTTGTTCATGTATTCTTATCATTCTTAGCCTATCTTTTGAATTTTGAGTTTAATTCATTCATGTTATTTAGTTCATAACATGTTCTAAATCAATTCCTAGAAGTAATCTTGTTGTTGAACTTTTTTTTGTTTTCTAAGTTTCCTACATCATGCCTATGATGAAGTTGAGTTGTGGTGTTGAATTGTGGCTGGATTTGTGAATCAAAATAAGTCTTAAGCTCTCTTGAATTGTGTTATTCAAGATAATTGAGCATAAGCAAGCACAAATTGTAACCATCAAAGCCTTAAGCAACATAAACACTACTCTTGATTTCTAGGTAGAAATCACTAGTGCTAGCAGCTTGAAAATACGAACTTGTATAAACTACGGAGATTTGGTCACTATGAATTTTGAGCTGAAATGTTTATGGAATTTTCGAGACATGTGGAAAACAATTATTAAAAAAGAACCAAGCGATTTGGATATGAGGCAAAAATAAGAAAAATCACACAAGTTGGCAGAAAAATCAATGTCCATGAAAAAAAAAAGTGAAAGGGAAGCGTGCTTGTTGTTTTGGCTTGAAATTTGTTCTATAATTGGTGCCTATTTTATACCAATCTTAGTTCTGAATTTTCAATTGAAAATTAGTGTGAAAACAAGTGCCAAAACTAGAGGTTTCTTGAGTCTTTCTTTTTTAGTCTTTTTTACTCTACCCTAGAGCCATTCTAAGTTTCTCTTTGAGTGCTAGCTTGCTTTTATGTGCTTTTCATTGCTTTAATTGTTGAATAATCCTTGAAAATTTGTCTTGTTAAAACTCTATTTGTTTAACTTTCATTTCGTTTTTTTTTGTCTTTGGTTATTGCTTGTCTCTTTGTTTCCTTGTTTGTGAGTTGCCACATAGGGAATTGGAAAGAAGGATTGGTGTCATCCCTTGAAGAATTTGAGTCAAGAAGCAAGAGGCCAACCACCTTATAAGCTATTGGACTAAGAAGCACTCCAAATTGAGTGAAACACAATAGAGAAAATAGCTCCGAAATTTTGTTACAAAATTTGAAAGCAAAGCAAATTGCCAATTACAAAATTACAAAGAAAAAAGTCCTCAATTGTGGTGGCTATTCTCTCTTTAGTGTTCACTCAT